>NW_026740034.1:11999-15391 GCF_022355385.1 Mustela nigripes | reverse complement strand
TGGCTAAAATGAACAAGTCAGGAAATGACAGATGCTCGCAAGGATGCGGAGAAAGGGGATCCCTCCTACACTGTTGGTGGGAATGCAAGCTGGTGCAGTCACTGTAGGAGACAGCATGGACTCTCCTCAAAAAGTTGAAAATAGAGCTACCCTATGACCCAGCAATTGTACTACTGGGTATTTACCCTAAAAATACAAACATAGCGATCCGAAGAGGCACGTGCACCCGATTATTTATAGTATCAATGTCCACAATGGGCAAACTATGGAAAGGACCTAGATGTCAATGGAATACTATGAAACCATCAAAAGATATGAAATCTTGCCATTTGTGATGATGTGGATGGAACTAGAGGGTATTATGCTTAGCAAAATAAGTCAATCAGAGAAAGACAACTATCATATGATCTCCCTGATATGAGGAAATGGAGATGCAATGTGGGGGGTTTGGGGGATAGGAAAAGAATAAATGAAACAAGATGAGATCAGGAGGGAGACAGACCGTAAGAGACTCTTAATCTCACAGCACAAACTGATGGTTGTGGGGTGCGAGGGTGGTAGGGAGAGGGTGGTGGGGTTATGGATATTGGGGGGGGGGGTATGGGCTATGGTTAGTGCTGTGAAGTGTGTAAACCTGGTGATTCACAGACCTGCAACCCTGGGGCATACAATACATTATGTGTTTATAAAAACATTTTTTTAATTAAAAAAAATAAACCTGAAGTAAATATAATATTAGACCTAAGAGAAAAAGAACCAAACTAAAATTACTAACAAAACAATACAATCATTGTATTTACAATTTTATTTTTAAAATACTTATTAGTACTATGCACGTGAAAATATATGAAGGGTGGAACACTATACTGCAACGGAAATGTTTAGCAAGATTTCAATCCATTCCCTTCCTTTACTGGGTGACATTCCTTAGAGAGAAAGACAGCAGGTAACACCATCAAATCTCCTTGTAAACATGCTGAACTCAGACTTCCTAGTGTGCTGTACCTGGGTCTTGATTTATAAATATGACTGAGTGAGAACACACAGATTTTGATACTATTGAAAGAAAGGTTTAATAATAACTCACAATTCCCATAGACACAAAAGTCATGGCTCACCACATAAAGTCAAGGGAGGAAACCAGATTTTGGTCAAGAAGCAGAAGTACGAATGAGGGGAGCACAAAGATCTTGACCTTCAGTGGGGTTTCTATACGAAAGACAAAACAAAGCAAGGTAAATAGTTGGACACTTGGAATAATTTCAGCTGGTTTTAGGCGATAGGGGGGGTACCCCTCTGTGGGTGCCTAGTAGTTGGTCTTGGGATGATTAATGCGGAAGGATTTTGCTTCCTTGGTATATACACCAGATAAAGGAGGTTTGAATCTGAACTGATTAGTTTCACATCAAAGGTGTTCTCCAGGTTGAGTTCCTTGCTAGCTCTAAGAATAGGCTAAATCAGAAGGGAAGGTCTCCTCCAGCCAGAAAGTTTTTTAAGATGTCAAAACATCTTAACATACAGGGAAAACACACACACACACACACACACACACACACACACACACACACGTACACAACATACTGAGAAAATGAACTAAATGGTATTTAATTGCAGAAGAATCCTTATCTATGACATAGTTTTAGTAGGATATATTTGATCTGTCTACAATTGCTTATGTAGTGGTCAGCAAACTAAGACCTATGAGTTAAGAATGTTTTTAACTTTTTTACATGTTGTAAAAATAAAATACAAAGATTAATGGAGACTATATGTGGCCCACAAAGTCTAAAATACTCTCTGGCGCTTTATAGAAAAAAAATGCCAACATCTGACTTACTGTAACCAAACAACAAATCTATGGATTTATGTGGAAAAATAAATTTGCTAGAAACACTATGAGAAAGCAAATTTCTGTTACACTGAGACGTACAAAACACTTAAAAATGGATGATCATGTTACATTTTTCAACTTGACTCAATTAACTACACACAATGCTCAAGGGTTCTCAAGTTTTACTGGTTGAATTTACCTATGGTTTTATGTGGAAAATGTTCTCCAAGTAATACACTTATTAGAATATAAATGAAGATAATTCATGACCCAAACCACTCTCATCTGTACAACTGATATGGTCATAACTAGAGCTTAGCTTTCTTCTATGTTGATTGGGGCCCAGAGAATACCCCAATGACTCAAGAAATGACCTGGGTTTCTGCATTTGTGGTCTTATACCTCCCTCTGCCTTATCAATATTCACAGGTTGTTGTACTTTTGATATTGTTGGTAAAGTTTACTGGGTAAGAACCTTGACTTTCTAAATCTCTAATGATCTCTTTGGTCATACACAGCTGATATATGAAAATGTAATGGTGTAATTTGTTGTTGTAAAGAGTAAGAAAGGAAAACAACAAACCTGAAAATTAAGGATTATGTTATGGACTAATATAAAACCTCAAATTAGTTTGAAGCCTTAATTGCAATTATGATAGTATTTGGGGCTATGGCCTTTGGACAGTATTTTGGTTGAGAGGAGGTCACAAGAATGAGGCCCTCATGATGAGACTAATATCCTTAGAGAAAGAGATGCCAGAGAGTGTGCTCCTTAGCTCTCTCAAACCCGCGAGGACACAGAAAAAAAAGTGACCCTTTGGAAGCCAGAAGGAGTGTTCTCACCAGAACTTGATGCTCTGGCATTCTGATCTTGGACTTCTAGGTTCCAGAATAGTGAGAAAATAAATTTCTGGTGTTTAAGCCATGCAGAATATACAAAAAGGTGATTCTGCTAAGATGGATATGCTGGTACTGAGGCCGAAATAATACATTATGATAATGTTGATTAGAACTGCATCTGCCAAGTGAATACTGAACAAATGAAGATGGATCTTGTCTGCATTGTAGTAATTGGTATTATTTTTACTCTGACTTCACCTAGTAGGTGGAAGGTAGAGCCTCAGTGCGGAAGTCAGTATAAGGGGCAGTGGACCATCAGCCTTAGGCATCAGAGAATGAGATATGGTAGGTTTTTTGCTGAGGTCCTGAGGCTGATGATTGTTAACTCTTGAAAAGAAAAAAAAAATGGTGTCATGTAACCATCATGTATGTTAAGCTGCTTATAATTTCCTAAAATCTTACCAAAGGATTCTTTTTTTTTTTTTTAAAGATTTTATTTATTTGAAAGAGACACAGCAAGAGAGGAACACAAGCATGGGGAGCGGGAGAGGGAGGAGCAGGCTTCCTGAGGAGCAGGAGCCCAATGCAGGGCTTGATTCCAGGACCTTGGGATCATGACCTGAGCCAAAGGCAGACACTTAATGACTGAGACACCCAGGCCACCCACCCCAACAACCCAAAGGATTCTTAATATTGATTGGCATGTCTTATATTATATTTC
>NW_026740034.1:0-8999 GCF_022355385.1 Mustela nigripes | reverse complement strand
ACAAACAATTGTAGTATAGCTTTAAATAACACCAAAAATTTTACCCAAAGAAAAAACAATGTGCAAATGAATTTAAGAAATTACCATCTTACTCAAATACTACTACATGTACACCAAGATTAAATACATAAATTCGTAAAAGGAAGAAAAAAATGATGTTGCTATTCCAAAAATGTGTATTTCTGTTTTGGTGGTCAAACAAAACAAAATATAATGCTATGATAGCAAGGATGCATCTACACTAATCCCACAGTATTTCATTCTGGAGGGCAGTGGGAACCTTAGGAAAGAAATTATTGTAGATTGCAATGTCACTGGTCATATACAGTGTTTCTGGCCTCCTGACGAACAATTTGCACATTTGGCTGGAAATTACCACCCCCACCTTGCACATTCTTCAACATCTAATATCAGGTTTCAAAGTCACATATTTATGGATGATATTGTTTAGATTCTGAATCACTGAGGTATGGATCTGAAAGAGATACAACACTGCTAGGCTTTATAGTAATCCTTGCATTGCTATATGAAACAAAAATGAAAAAAATATATAAAGAATTTAAATAATTTTGCTGCAAGTCGGATAAATAATATTTGAAATAATCCATTTTATTTATTTATTTATTTATTTTTAAAGATTTTGTTTTTATTTATTTGACAGACAGAGATCACAAGTAGGCAGAGAGGCAGGCCAAGATATAGAGTGGGGAAGCAGGCTCCCTGCTGAGCAGATAGCCCGATGCGGGGCTGGATCCCAGGATCCTGAGATCATGACCTGAAACAAGGGCAGAGGCTTAACCCACTGAGCCATCCAGGTGCCCCTAAAATAATCCAGTCATTTATAAACTCAAAAGCAGCGTCAGATAAGTGATAGAATAATGTATTGTGATAGCTTCATCAACATCTTCAAAAAAGAAATGAAGACTTGAAGGCTGAAGTAAAGCAATAATTAACAATGACCTTCTCAGAGCCAAACACACACTTGACCCCGGAATCAGTCTGAAGGATTGGAGAAGGTTGAAGAGTCAGTCACAGGCTGAACTCCATGCCTACAAGGTAAGTTATCAAATGACTGACAGTGTGAGTCAGCTTCAAATGTGCCCGGTGACTCTGACCTGATCTTCGCAGCATAAAAAAGCAAGATGGCTTCTGCTCAAAAATCTTTCTTGTGGCCTACCTTAACCAAAAACATATGGGAAACCGAATTCAGCTGGGCAAAGCTGACATGTATACAGCCATCGCATATAGCCAGGGTATTTTTTTCCAGATTATTACTATGCTCTTAACATTATTACTTTCTTATATAAAGCATACTTTCTTTGACTTCAAATTTTGATTTAAAGGATGTACTTAATAACACTTCAAAATAATTTGAATACAGAATATTCCTAGATGTTTAAAATATACATTACCCAATATTTTATAATTTTTTTGTCCTCTTCTCCAAATGACATTGTGATTTTTTAAAATTTGACATTATTAAGTTATATGAAATGACTTAATTTGTTTTCACAGAAATAACAATGCTCTTTCTTTTTCATTTACATTTTATAGGTGTTTATGATTATTAAATAAATGAAGCATTTGTAAGAAAATGTGCCACCAGACCTGGGAACAATACAACAGAACGCTGTTAAGCACACGATTCTTTTGGTGGGAGAAGTTCATGACCATAATTGAAAGTAACCTACTAATCGCTAATTTTCAGTCTGCCTTGGGCACTTTGGTCAATATATTTCATGGATGAAAAGGAGACATTGGCTAGTGCATTGTGTTTATTAAACAGAAATATCTGAAGAAAACAATTCCAAATGTATACCAAGCTGCCATAACTACATAATCCTTTTTAAAAATATACACATGCATATATAGAAAAACTTACATTTATAAATATGCACACTAATGCATGTAGAAAGATAGACAAATACATAGATGCATAGAAAATTAGAAAGAAAGGCCACACACTTTATCTATAGGTATATAGTATGTGGAGCTGGCTCATACTGGCTTACAAAAGCAATTTTTCTCAAATCTACATTTCTCATCATGTTAGTGGCTTCATATGAGCCATAGTGGGAATATTTACCCTATGAAATTGGTAAACACTATAAATATGGGCTTGGGGGAGATTCACTGTAGGGGAAAAGCCAGTTCTGAAACTTTTACCAGCACACCACCCGTTATGTGTATGTGTATACAGATATGCACAAACACACACTCTCAACTATTTTAGAACTCTTGCAATATAGGGATGCCTAGGTGGCTCAGTTGGTTAAGTGTGTGCCTTTGCCTCAGGTCATGATCCCAAGGTCCTGGGCTCAAGCCCACCAACAGGATCCCTGCTCTGTAGGGAGCCACTTCTCCCTCTGCCTCTGCCCCATCCCCTGCTCCTGCACTCTTGCTCGCTTGCTCTCTCTCTCTGACAAAAAAAAAAATGTAAAAAAAAAAAAAGGATTACTGTATATATGATGAAACATTTCATTGTTTTAAACCACCACTCCTGGTAAACTATATTTGTTTCTATGATGTAGTTTTATCATGTTTACATATGGCCTATAATAAATACTGTTATATAATTGTAATTCCCTCAGGTTTCTTTTCCCATTGGTGTGGTATAAATAATGGTATGTCTCATGATCAGTGGTATTATATGTTTGACATTTTATGCAATAAGACATATGTAGTCTATGGTTAATCATTCTATTTTTGCTGAATTTTTAGTTTCCAGGTTTTCACAGTTACAAATGCTATAATGAATTTATTATTAGTACACATTTCTCATTTGATCATCTGTCAGGGATCTATCAATAAGGCTCAGATAGCAAGGACCTATCAATAAGGCTCAGGTGGAAATTGTCCTGGCCAACCTTAGCAGAAGCAGGCCAGAGCTTGAGGTCCCACACATGGCAGGGCTCCATTCAGGACCCACTGGGGATGGAACTGAAAGCCGAAGCATCTATCAGTGGCAGTCCAGAAGTCCCTGGTGTCGGAGTCCAAAAAGTAAGTTTCTACCCATCTGGTGGTATCTGGAGTCCACTTCATCTGCGCACTCACAGAGGCAAACCCAAGGAAGGACCAGCAGGGTGCCCAGGGCAAAGAGGCCGTTCTTTCACACCTTTCCACCAACCCAATGGCTGCCTCCAACATGACGGTCTACACGGGATAGGGTGAACATGGGTGTGGGCATTATTACTAAGAACCTGGACAGTGTCTATCTTCATCTCAAGGAGGAGAGGTACCGAAAGACCAAACTACAGAGCAAGGTGTTCCAGGAGTGTGTTAACTGCCTGGAAGAGACCCATGAGTTTTTCGAGGCCATTGGTTTCCAAAAGGCAGTGCTTCCCAATTAATAGGGCACCTCAGAGTTCTACCATCTGAGGCAAGTCAACCTGGCCCAGAGCCAGAACCTGGAGAGGGACAGAGAGCAGGGGCTGGGAGGGGAGCCAGAGGCAACCAAACTGAACCTACAGTCCTGGCTATTCAGCCCTTGGCTCCAGACCACCCAGTTCCTTCTGCCCTGGGGATTCCTTCCACCTCACAACAGACTTGATCTAGCAGGAGCAGAGGTTCAGCTCTGAAGTAGTGGAGCTGTAGGGTGCTGCTGCCCAAAACCAGGAAGGAGAAGGAAGATGAAAAGAGATGTGAAAATGTACCTACAAGCTGCTGTGTATCAGCTTCATCGAAGGCTGCCTCCTCTAGGGCGCCTCCTGTGCCTGGGAGCAGGTGGAGTCAGTACTGTACAGATTCCTCCTTGAGCCCTGGAGAATGACTGGCAGCCTTTCCAGCTGCTAGCCTCAGGAGGGCAGAAATTGTCGCAGAATGAGAACCTTGCCATTAATGAGTGTGAACTGGTGCCTTCAGTCCTCCTGACTTTCTCCTGGGACACAACTGGGCTAGAGGACATGAAGGTCATGGGGCCAAACCACACTCATCTATCTTGAAGCTCAAGCTTCTGTGGGGCATTAAGAAGCTCTCTGAAATAAAAGCAGGATTGGCTTCACAATAAATGCATAAATACTAAAATAAAATAAAATAAAATAAAAATATTACTAATAATATATTCATTATGAGGCTATAACTGAAGGCTATATTTAAATGAGTAGACAGAAAAAAAATAGAATTAGTAGTTCCTGGGCATTTTCTTTCTAAATCTTATTAAAATTATTGTCTTATTAAAAATTGGTAACACCAATTTTTCAGGCTGAAAAATATATATTATCAGATATGGCTGCAACAGTGCATATTAACATTATACTTAGTTTCTACACAAAATTTGTTTTAGTGAATTTTTACTTCTTATTATAGAAAGCATTGAAAAAGATTGTTGAATAAAATGGGGTGGAGTCTACAGTATTTTAGGGACTGAAGAGCAATGTATAAGAATAAGAAATATATCATGTATATATAAGAATATAATATTCATAGAAGAATAAGAAATATATATCACGTCACAAATAAGAATACATATCATGTACAAAAAGTTAATTAAAGTGTTGCAATTTAGACTGCAATAAGAAGGCCAGTATGGCTGGAACATAGTAGAAGAGTAGGAGAATAATATAACATGAGATCAGGCTAATATGAATGAGACCAGAAAAAAGAGTTGGGATTTTATTCTAAGAGTAGGAAAGCCGTTGGAAGGTTTTTATAGAGAGCAAATATGTGGACATTTAAATTATCACTCTGGTTGCTAAACAAACAAACAAAAAAAGGTAGTAGGGAATCAAAAGTCAAAAAGGGAAGCCAGTTAGTTTTGAACTGCCCTAACAAAATACCATAGACTGGATGGCTTACCCAGAAATTTGTTTCTTATAGTTTTCAGGACTAGGAAGCCCAAGATTAAGGAGCCAGCATGGTCAGGTTCTGGGAGAGGTCTCTGTCTGGTTTGCAGGTGGTGCACTTCTGGCTGTGTCCCCCAGGGCTGGGAGAGTAGTAAGCAAGCGGATTGCTCCTTTCTTATAAGGTACTAATCCCTTCATGAGGGCTCCACCCTCATGACCTCATCTAAACCAAATTATCTCCCAAAGGCCTATGTCTAAATATCATCACATTGAGGGTTAGAGCTTGAACATATGACTGGGACAGGGTGAGGGTAGGAGAGAACAGGAGAAAATTCAGTACATACCACTGAAAACAATTGCAATGGTGTGGGTGAGAACAGATGATGCTGAATATGAACAGCTACTTAAATAATTTTAGCTGGGAAAGGGAATGGAAAAAAAATAAAAATAGGTATATAGCTAAGGGGAGAGTGAGGCCAAAAGATATTTTTATCTTAATTGGAGATAATAGTACATATTTTTATACTGATGGAGATTATGGCATGGAGCAGAAGAAATCAAAGATGCATGAAAGAGAATAATCAAAGGGCATATGTGGAGAAGGCAAAAATAGATGGGATCCAGAGCAAAGCAGATGCCATTGACGGGAACAGGGCACAGATCTGTAGAAATAGGGCTGAAAGCAGAGGATATATATGTAGTTGGATGAAGACTGGAGATCTGGTGTGAGGTTGAGAGATTTCCCAAAGGGTAGTCACATAGTACCTTTCTGTAACTGTAGAGAGTTTCATTGTACAGCACTAACATAAATGATTTCTATCATCCTAAGATTATAGAAATATTTTCTTCCATTTTCTCCTTTTATGTATTTTTATTTTAAATCTGAAAGTTATTCTTATACTTGATATATATTAGTAATTAATCTGTTTTTCCCCCCAAATTAGCCATGTGTTTTTAATCCATGTGTTAAAACCCTCATCCTTACCCTACTTCACTAAAATTCCAACTTAATTATATACAATGCCACTCTTTAGTATGTGCATAGGTTGCATTTATATCATATATGAAATATGTAAATATATATTAATATGTGCTATTAGGTTGGACAAAATTTTTAACCTAAATGTTAGCTGCTAAATAAAATCTCAATGAAATTGATTTGAACACTGTTCCACAGTAGGGACGTTATTCTATCTCCATAACTTGCAGCTTCTTGATTTGGGTGTTGCATCATGTTCATCTTCACAATTATCTCTGCCTATGACTTGGTGCTTCTATTTTCTTTCAATTCTCTGTTCAACATCATTTGCTTTCGTTTTAATTATATATATATATATTCATACTATATATTTATGTATTTATAATATATTTATATAATGTATATAAATTCCCTTGTAAGGGAATGTAGTCATGGGATACAACTTTCTTCTCATGCGTGGTCAAAGAGAGGAGATTGTTTGGGTTGGAGGGAGGAAGCACAGTGTTTTGCATCTCAGCCAAATTCAGTATTCTAAAATATAAAGATCTATCACATCAGAGTTTTGTTTGGATATACAGTCTTTTACATTTCCTTACAAGCCTGTCTGTCCACTTCTCAGAAGGAAAGCCAAAAAACAGGCTTTCCCAATGTTGTCTGCAGAGGAAATTCCTTGCTCTTTTTAATGGGTTTTTTTTTCTTATACATTACATAGTAATTTATTTTTTCTTCCATATCCGTGTTGAATACATTAGTACTTTTAAAAGGCTTAACCAAAGGTAAAGAATGAGTAATGAGGTAGGTGTGGCAAGACACTCTCTTCAATTTGGTGGCATAAGAGATGGATCATGAAAGACCTGAATGAAAAGACCATCAACAGAAAAGATCAAAAATAAACAAACAAACAAAAAATAAATAAGACTGGAAAGAGCAAATTGTGGAGAGAAGAAATACTTCCTATATTTTCAGAAAATAGCCGTGTGCAATGATATACATTACTGTTTTGTTTCTAGGTATGCTGCATTTATATACAAGAAAATATTAAAAAAAACACAAAAAATGTCTTCTAAAATCAAAGCAGGTGAACATTGCAATTGTGGGTTTGGAGAGAAAGATTTCCATTTATTATATCATCTTTGCCTAAAAGCTGCATGCTTAGAAGAATGGAATCAAGATGATTACTGTCAGTTATGTCAAAAGGAGCAGAGATGAGGGACAGCAAGGAAAATACAAAATGTGACAAGGGTGCATTGTGTAAGTGGCCGCTCTGTTGATTCCTTTACATTAAAAGCACCAACTTAATGGAATATCCAATCGAATTACAATCTGAAAGAGAAAAACCATATCCTAGTTACCTCTAAATCAAAGACTTTTAAGTATAACCTTAGAAAGTCTTACTCAGGGAGAAGGCTAACTGAAACAGCTAATTCTCTCCTGCTAGATGAGAATATATATATTCACTGATATATATTTTTTATAACCTGTATTTTTAATGCCATTTTAAATGCATGGAGGAAAACAACATTTTTTTACTATCCTTATTTTAAACTTTATATAGATAGTTAAAAAAAATCTTAAATCTGCACAAGGTATTCTCAGTTATAGTAACATTGGGCATGTATGACAGAGGTATTCAACTGCTTACATTTTCACACAAATGTGGGAATGGAAGCCTGAGGCAATGTGAATAGCAGCTCTTCAGACTTCAAAGGATCTGTGAAGGATTCTTGCTCTGCTCTTGCCATCATGAATTGGCCTATGCTTGGGGAGAAATTAAAATTAAATAGCCTCTGAACAGCAAAAGGTGAAAAGCCCTAGTTCTGAGTATGAGCATACTCTATCACAGTAGTGGCAAAGAAAAGTGTTAAGAAAAAACAAAATAACAGAACAGAGAGGTACATGGCATTTTGTATTTAGACTGTATATTTTCCAGGCAGCATTTAACTGTAAGCATGTATCTTCATGTTTCCTACTCTTTTAGAATAAATACATATATGTGATATATTTACATGTATATAGGCACACACATGTATACAAATAATTATTAGTGCATTATTGCAAGATCAATGCATCCTTGGAAATTAATCCTTTTACAAGGTTAAGCAGTCATACTTCCTCACTACAGCACTGTAAAGAAATTCCTGGGTGGCTCAGTTGGTTGTGTCGGACTCTTGATTTTGGCTCAGACCATGATCTCAGGGTGGTGAGATGGAGCCCTCTGTCAGGCTCTGTAGGGGGCATGGAGCCTGCTTAAGATTCTCTCTCCCTCTCCCTTTGCTCCTCCCCCACTCTAAAAAAAAAAAAGAAAGAAACTCCTTACATTAGTCATAAAATTATAAGATTCCTATGAAAAGTACAATAAATTTTCACTTTCTTTGAGATCACATTTATAAGCATGGACAGTGCATTCCCCTTCACCATAGTAAGCAATAAAGTGCGCTCTGCCCTATCAAGAGTTTGAAATGGGGTCGCCTGGGTGGCTCAGTGGGTTAAAGCCTCTGCCTTCAGCCCAGGTCATGATCTCAGGGTCCTGGGATAAGCCCCACGTCGGGCTCTCTGCTCAGCGGGGAGCCTTCCTCCTCCTCTCTCTCTCTGCCTGCCTCTCTGCCTACTTGTGATCTCTGTCAAATAAATAAAATATTAAAAAAAAAAAAAAGAAGAGGAGGCGGAGAAGAAGAGAAGTTAAAAATGATAAAGAAAAAACTTATACCTGGTTGTCTAGGAAAATGGAAAGTGCTAAAATAAGGGAATGCAGAAACCTAACTTTTGGACAGCAAATTGGTACAAATTTATAATCAGAGACTCTCTCTGAGAAACATAGATTTTTTTTTTTAAATTATGGTTACCAGAAGAAGCTAAAACTGATTAGGAGCATTATTTTAAATAAAGTATTAAACTATTTTTACATATTGATTACATCATGATATAATTGATATATATTACATAGATATTGGATTTATTTTATTGATACTATTTTTTTTTATCTGATTCTCATTGTTACAGTATTGCCTTTATTTAAGATTCTTGCCTCTGCACCCCCCAGATGTTTCTATTTCCTCAGTCTTACCTCTCTGGAAGAGAAGATACAGTTTGATAAAACCAAATTAAATTTTAAAGATTCAATGAGTTTGTGTAAATGCTTAATAAAACATTACTTACTGGCGCAAAGTATCATTCATTAAATAGAGGTTGACATTACCTGTTGCTTTGTATTTATTTGTAAACAAGATTTTAAAAATGTA
>NW_026740033.1:10178-15534 GCF_022355385.1 Mustela nigripes | reverse complement strand
CTCCAAGTCAATATAGCCAACAGAGCAGCAGCTACGGGCAGCAGAGTGAGTTGCTAAGAGAGAAAACCAAATAAGAATGATTATGTTTGGAGTTTCTAAACATGGGGAAATGGTCTTTATGGTTGTTTACTTTTGGACTCCAGGGCATCTTTAGGTCATAATATCCTGGCTAACCGCTTGGATGTCCCATTAAAGACCTGAGTGCTTTTCTCCAATTTAATTGGTAGTAGGCCTTGCAAAGAAAGAAAGAGCTTGTAACTAACCAGAGAAAACATTTTAAGATGCCAGCCTTGCTCTCTGAGGAGGTGTTACATACAGTGAGTGAAGCTGGCATTTCTGTGGCCTGCCCACCCCAATTCATTAAAAGGGCATGAACAGATAGCTCTGAAGACTAGTGCAGTTTGGGTGTGGTTTTTTTTTTTTCTTTCTTTCTTTCTTTCTTTTTTTTTTAACTGCAGTTTTGGTGGTCAAGTAAATGTTGTATTTTGGGTTTGGTTTTTTTACATCTATAAAGCAAAAAAAGGGGGGAGGGGTTCTTCTCATAGAACACTTAGTTTTACATGGAGAAGTAACCAAAAACTCAAAACTGTCTTCACAATTTAATTTTTACCTGGATAGTTGTTTTTTAATGAAACTCCATCCATGGGCATGTTTCATTCCAGCTATGAGATGAGTAGTGCTTCTTGATGGAGCCCAAGCTTCAGCAACATAATAAAGCCCTAAGAAACCTGCCTCCGGTTTTTGTTTCTTGAGAGTAGTTTAAAGAAGCAGGTTTTGGAGGCATCATAGGATACAAAACCCTATAAACTGTTGACCAGAGGGCTTTTTCTTACTTGGGTGTTTTATTCCCAGGCTAACTATGTAAGGTTACCTCAGCTCTGTTGAACCTGCAGTTTTTGTTAAAGTTAAAAGATCCTACATGATTAGAGGTGCTTTGTTAGGTTTAAAGAAGATGGTGCCTTGGTTAGTACCTTGCAATTGAGCATTCTGTGATTCCAGGAGAAGTACGACAGGCAGTGGTTCAAATGCTGGTCCATGGCTTACAGATGTGACTCTTTCCTCAGGTTCATTCCGACAGGACCACCCCAGTAGCATGGGTGTTTATGGGCAGGAGTCTGGAGGATTTTCCGGACCAGGAGAAAACCGGAGCATGAGTGGCCCTGATAACCGGGGCAGGGGAAGAGGGGGATTTGATCGTGGAGGCATGAGCAGAGGTGGGCGGGGAGGAGGACGCGGTGGAATGGGGTAAGAGCAAACCTTTTCTCCTTTTATCTAATTTTGTTTCATCCATAGGATTTTCAATGGAAAGAAGGGACTGAAAGACATAAGAAATTTATTTCTGCATTTCCATGGACAATCAGTTGAGCCCAGGCCATCTTCTAAAACATGGAAATGTCATCTTTGTGGCATAGATTAAGTGGCAGTTCGCTTATTTCCCTGCCAGTCTACTTCGTTGGGTTGGGGAGAACAAAGAATGGTTTTGAAACAAGAGCTTTCAGTTCCCTTCATGGTTTCCAGAGGTCAAAAGCCTCTGTGGGTAATAGATTTGGGATGGAACACACACAACCCTTCTAACACCCCTAAGTTTTTAACTAATTACCTCTGAATGGTTGTCTTGAAATACCTGGTGTATATATACTGCAGAAAAGAAATGGAGCTGTTTTCCACAGTGTTTGTCCCCAACTTCTGTTTGTACTTGGAATTGTTGAACATAATGATGAAGATCTTGGTCCCATAACCCTTGAACTATGGCCTGAAGTGCACCTGGTACACAGAAAAGTCTAAAAGTTTTTTGCAGAGTAATGTATATAGTTACAGGATCACTCCCTATTTGGAGATTTTGGAAAGTCTAAATCGGTTTGACCATTTTGATTGATGGCACAATCTGGTTTAGAAAACTTTGTTTAGATCAATAACATAACCCTGCTATCTGTGCCTGCCCCTCCCCTCCCTTGTCCTACCCCTTCTTCCCTTTCCAGTGTCTGTACTTTTAATGAAGGTGAGGTATACTGTTGGTGGTTAACATAATCCAGAAGGTTTAGTTCTGTGTGTGTTCTGTCCCTATATAAACTAGTAAAAAAAAAAAAAAAAAGTTATGCAGAATGTTACATATTAAGTATAAATTGGATTTGGTGCCACCATTGGTTCAAGAAAAAATTGGGTAGGGTTTCTTTTTATAGATGTGGACTTCAAAATTAGATAAAAAGTTAATCTTTAATTTTTGTGTTCTTCATATTTGTATCCTATTGAAAGATAACTGATTGAAAATATGGTTCTGCATATTCTGCATAACTTAAAAGTCTGGTGAAATCTTTATTGGAAGAAACAGTTACTTGACAACATTAAAAAATTGATGAACAATTTGGTATTAAGTAAAATCAGACTGATTTGGAGAATGTCATTCCATTATAAAGGTTTCACTTCTTTATGGATGTTTTAAAATAGACATAGACACTTGAAATTACTATCATCACATCTTCTCCAATCACCTAGAATTCTTAGTATTTTCCAATTGCAAAACCAATTTCGAGTTCATTCATTTTAATATTCCAGAAGTGATAATTCTACTAATTTTGCTAGTAAAGGGATCCCCTCTTTCTGGACGAGAAGTCTCTCCTGGAGCCATAGAAAAAAGTTGTGGCTTTCCCCACAGGTTTTTCAACTGACTGTGAAGCAGTCGGTTGGATCCCTTGGGGACAGGACAGGGGCATTCTCCCCTCCCCTCTTTTTTACTCTGGTGTGGTGATGGTTTTCAGTGTCTTCTGCAGGTAAGGCACTCAATGTTGTTAACATGCCCTTTTTCATTGCCTCAGTATTTTGATATTTTCATTGGCTGTTAAACGTGGAAACTTTTTAACATGCTTTGTCGCATTTATATGCTACAGGTTACAAAGTGAGAGCCTTGTATACACTTCAATACTTAAAAAGTACCCGTACTCAGTACTCAGCCGGCAGCATAATGAAAAGTGGGACTAGACACGGTGTCCATATGGAGAGGAAAAATATACATAGAATATTTTTAACAAAATGTATTCATTGTATAAATGGAATCCTTCTGTAACTTTGGTAACTGCATACTTGTTATTTGGTAATGAACCAGAGGAGGTATAATACTCTAGAATTGTGTAACATTAAAGTGTAAACTTTTGTGTTTAAAGAGAGAGAACATTTTATGGTGTGTACTTTTAAAAAGGAAACAAAGCTGCATGCAACAGCTTGAAATTGTATATTCAGGTATTAAAGGTGCAATACTGGTTAGAAAAATCTCAGGGCCTCCCAGTGAGGAGCTGCCTTTATTTAAATCTTAAAGGAAAAATAAGAAAGACCCATCATGTTCCCTTCCCCAATTTACAGTATGTAAGGCAGTCATTTTATACTGCTGTCATCACTGTCCTCAACTGATGTGTCTATAAAGTTGCACCCCCAGTCTATTGAGCCTTGATATTTGTTGTAAATTCTCCTTTCACAGCGATTGTTAAATCCATTAGTTCCCTGAATTGTATGGCTTTATGCTGAAGATTGGCTGGATGCGTCCTCTGATGTTTGTTGTAGGCGTTTAATGTGGTTGTCTCCTGCTTTATTACACTCTGTGACTTGTTAGGAAGCCTCACTTGGCTCTCCCCTAGGAGAGGTTGAGGGTGCACCTTTATGAACATGGAAAGCAGTTGCCCCTGCTTGCTACTCCTCTCTGCAACCAAACTCTCCCTGTTTTTCAGCTGATGGGGTGGGTGTTTTGGGATTGATTCTTTTCGCCCCTATTTGCCAAGTATTGCACTATTAATACCAGCCCCCGAAATGAAAGGAACCAACCACACTGGTGTGTACAATCAGACAAGCAAGGTTGTATATAAAGGAAATTTGAGCAAGCTGCCCTGAAGAAAGGCATAGTGACGAGATGAGAGAGATGCATTGTTTGGAGATGTGTTTAGCCAGTGCCCTTCTTCCCCACGAGCCCCCCCAAGGCTCAGAGCGGTACTGGCTTTTAAAGGGAAAGGCCTTCATTTCTTCGTTTATCCCCCCAGCAGCGCTGGAGAGCGAGGTGGCTTCAATAAGCCTGGTGGTAAGTTTTTGAGTATTACCATGGATAGTGTTTAAAAAAAAATACAGTCAGTTTTTAGAAAACTATAATTTTTTATTAGTTTCATAAGCGGTTTAAAAATGATCTATACAAAGAGACTAATGGGTACTGCCGGCATTGTCTTAGGGGTAATAAGGTTAACCTATGGTTACAAAACAAAGGGTAACTTGAAGTATTGAGCAACTGCTTCTGTAATGTGGGGGAGAATACATTTTTTAAATTTGGTACGTTTGGAGGAAAATTTTTGACTTAAATTTAACACTAATTTGGCACATAAGCTTTGAGAGTGTATTTGGTTAATGGTTTAAAAGCAAACCAGAAAAAAAAAAAAGCAAAACCCTAGCAAATATTTCACAAATGTTAAAGGGGCACTGCTCCATTTTAGCAGTGCAGGTCATTTTGAGTTTAAAATGAAGCCCCATCAAATGGTGGTATAGTAGATAGCTATGTGTGTTTGTAAGGTTTATAGCTTGCAAGACGTGCACTAATAATATTTTATATGATCTTTCCTGGTTGGCAGGACCCATGGATGAAGGACCAGATCTTGATCTAGGTAATTTTGAATTCTTGAATTTTGTATCATGCCTTATAAATGAACAGCACAGAAGTAAGTTCCTGCTAGAGCTCAGCAGCCTGGGAGATCAGTGTGATATTCTTGCTGTCAGAGGCAGTTTGGGGCTCCTTTTATCATGAGCAGCTACTCACAATAGCAGTGAGCAGTAGAGACTAGTGGGTTAATCAGTCTCTATAGATACAGGACAATAATTCCCTTGTCTTTTTTCTCTGTAAGGCCCACCTGTAGATCCAGATGAAGATTCTGACAACAGTGCAATTTATGTGCAAGGCTTAAATGACAATGTGACTTTAGATGATCTGGCTGACTTTTTTAAGCAGTGTGGAGTTGTTAAGGTAAGTAAAAGTGTAACTGTGAGCAGGAAGATCTTTCAAATCAGCAGAAATTTTAAAGAGATGATGTTAAAAAATTGCTGAATATCTGACTGCTTCTGAAGTTGCCTGACTTTTCTTTCTGGGTATATTGTGGTTTGTTACTTAAAATACCAAAGGGGGAAAAAAACAACAAAAAAAAAACCTTTATAAAATCTTAAAAAAAAAAAAAAAAAAAAAAAAGGGGGCGCCTGGGTGGCTCAGTGGGTTAAGCCGCTGCCTTCGGCTCAGGTCATGATCCCAGGGTCCTGGGATCGAGCCCCACATCGGGCTCTCTGCTCAGCCAGGAGCCTGCTTCCTCCTCTCTCTCTGCCTGCTTGTGATCTCTCTCTG
>NW_026740033.1:2336-10078 GCF_022355385.1 Mustela nigripes | reverse complement strand
AAAAAAAAAAAAAAAAAAAAAAAAAACCTTTGATTTTTTGTAGAAAAATGCCAAACATGCGTGGGCATACTTAACAGTTCCGTCCTTTTGGGGCGCCTGGGTAGCTCAGTTGGTAAAGTGTCTGCCTTCAGTTCAGGTCATGGTCCCAGGGTCCTGGGATCGAGTCCCGCATCAGGCTCTCTGCTCAGCATGGAGTCTCCTTCTTCCTCTCCCTTTTGCTCTTCTGCCTGCTTATGCTCGCTCTTTGTTCTCTCTCAAATAAAATTTTTTTAAGATTTTATTTATTTATTTGACAGATCACAAGTAGGCAGAGAGGCAGGCAGAGAGAGAGGGAAGCAGACTCCCTGCGGGGCAGAGAGCCCGATGTGGGGCTTGATCCCAGGACCCTGGGCCAAAGGCAGAGGCTTTAACCCACTGAGCCACCCAAGCACCCCTCAAATATTTTTTAAAAAAACGAAAAATGAAGGTTGCTTTAAAAAAACAATTCCATCCTTTATCATTGTCGGCTTATTATAAGAATACTTACAGTGGGGGGGCGCCTGGGTGGCTCCGTGGGTTAAGCCGCTGCTTTCGGCTCAGGTCATGATCTCGGGGTCCTGGGATCGAGTCCCACATCGGGCTCTCTACTCAGCGGGGAGCCTGCTTCTCCCCTCTCTCTCTCTGCCTGCCTCTCTGCCTACTTGTGATCTCTCTCTGTCAAATAAATAAATAAAATCTTTAAAAAAAAAAAAAAGAATACTTACAGTGGGGGCGCCTGGGTGGCTCAGTGGGCTGAAGCCTCTGCCTTCTGCTCAGGTCATGATCCCGGGGTCCTGGGATCGAGCCCCATGTCCAGCTTCCTGCTTGGTGGGGAGCCTGCTTCCCTTCCTCTCTCTCTCTGCCTGCTTGTGATCTGTGTCTGTCAAATGAATAAATAAAATCTTTAAAAATATATATATATACTTACACGGACACTTTTTTGTGAAGTACAGATTACAACAAACAGGTTTTGTTTTAAGATTTTATTTATATACTTGACAGAGATCATAAGTAGGCAGAGAGGCAGACAGAGGGGTGGCAGGGGAAGCAGGCTCCCTGCCGAGCAGAGAGCCCGACGCGGGGCTCGATCCCAGGACCCCGGGATCGTGACCTGAGCCGAAGGCAGAGGCTTTAACCCACTGAGCCATCCAGGTGCCCCTTGGAGAATGTTTATTAAACACTACTATGAGGGACTGCTATTCTGGGAATATACTAGGAGTGAACAGGTATGAACTGTTGTAGTTCATGTACAGTGGGAAACTTGGGTTCTTATTAGGATAACTAAGAGAAACTGAGCTCTTGGGCAGGGGGATCAGGGGTCCTCAGGTCGTTTATAAGTACATCACGAGTAACTCATATATTCTGTAATAGACTTTTGGGTTATTTCTAAGTTTGTGGTGTGGAGCCTGTGCTGCAGTGAATACTCTTGTACAACGTCTCCTGGGGCACAGGACAGTAGTGTGTCTAGTGTGTGTACAGTTGGTTCTTTCCTTCTTCTTCTCTTGTGGAGCCTGTGCTGCAGTGAATACTCTTGTACAACGTCTCCTGGGGCACAGGACAGTAGTGTGTCTAGTGTGTGTACAGTTGGTTCTTTCCTTCTTCTTCTTCTTCTTCTTTTTTTTTTTTTTTTTTTTTTTACAGCAATAAAGGGAACACAAGTAGGGTGAGTGGAAGAGGAGGAAGCAGGTCAGAGCAGGGAGCCCAATGTGGGGCTCAGTCCTAAGACCCTAGGATCATGTCCTGAGCTGAAGGCAGACACTTAGTCAACTGAGCCACCCAGGCCCCACTGTACAGTTGGTTCTTGTTATTTGCAGTAGTTCTGTCAAGTCACTACAAAGACTGAATTAATGGATGCAAATGTGTGCAGGTACATACACATATCTCACATTATAACCCTAAATTTTAAAAACAACTTCCTCTGTATATCTGTTTTCTCTTACAAAGAGAAAATGAGGTTCTGAAGTGTCCAGTGATTTGCCTGAGTTGACATACACATTCATCCACCCCCAGGGCCAGAACTTCTTGCACCACTGTCCTGTCCCCACAGTCTCTATCCCCTGGTCATCTCTAGAGGAAGCTGGACTGAGGGGTGGGGGAAGTATATGTCATTTTAACTCCACTGGACCAGGTGCGTCAGACAACTTAAATGTTTGGCACTCTGTACATGTCCATGAGTATACAAGCATTGATTCTGAAGTTACAAATTTTAATGAGTTAGGCAGATTTGCAGATACTGAATTCACAAATAATGAGGATCGACTGTACCCAGTATAGAATTGCTGGTTCTAAAGCTGTGTGCATGTTCGATTTCCTAAGCTGATAGTATGGCTGAGCAACTTAGTGGATGCCACTAGCATTCCTGAGACCGCATTCACCACATCTTCACTGCTGCTGGGAATCACCTGAAATTTTATCTTAATGCCAGTCTGCTGGAGGAAAATGGAAATGTGGTGGGGGGTTTTGTTCATAAGATTTCATTTATTTGACCAAGAACATGAGCACTACCAAGGGGAGGGGCAAAGGGAGAGGGACAAGCATACTGCTGCTGAGCATGGAGCCCGATGCAATACTCCCATCTCCTGATCCTGATATCGTGACCTGAGCTTAACTGACTGAGCCACCCACATGCCCAGGAAATGTCATTTTAATTTCCTTTTTCCCTAGTTCCTGATGATGATTGGTATTTTTTGGTTTTTTTGTCGTTGTTGCTTTAACTTTTTAATTTAGATTGAGTTAGACTGAATTAATGGATGCAAATGTGTGCAGGTACATACACATATCTCACAACATCATTAGTTTTAGATGTAGCATTCAATAATTTATAAGTTGCACCCAGTGCTCAACACCTCACGTGTCCTCCTTAATGCCTGTCACCCTACTACTAATGTTCTAGTTGCAAGCTGCCTTCTGTGAAATGCCTGTTAGTCTTGTAATTGTTCTTCATTGAGTTGTCATTTCTTGTTTTACATAATAGTTCCTTAAAGTATTTTAGGGGCACCTGGGTGGCTTAGTCAGTTAAGTGTCTGCCTTCAGCTTAGGTCATGATCCCAGGGTCCTGGGATCAAGCCCCACATCAGGCTCCCTGCTCAGCAGGAAGCCTGTTTCCCCCTCTCCCACTTCCCTTTGCTTGTGTTCCCTCTCTCGCTGTGTCTGTCAAATAGTAAAATCTTTTTTAAAACTTTTTTTTTTAAGATTTTATTTTAGGGGGCACCTGGGTGGTTCAGCGGGTTTTAAACCTCTGCTTTCAGCTCAGATCATGATCTCAGGGTCCTGGGATCGAGCCCTGCATCGGGCTCTCTGCTCAGGGAGGAGCCTGCTTCCCCTTCTCTCTCTCTCTGCCCGCTTCTCTGCCTACTTGTGATCTCTGCTTGTCAAAGAGATAAATAAAATCTTTAAAAAAAAAAAAAAGGACTTTATTTTATAAAGAACTTCTTTTAAATTTAATCTAATTTTCTTTTTGAGAGAGAGCAGGGGGTAGGGGCAGAGGATGAAGGAGAGAATCCCAAGCAGGCTGCACACTCAGTGCAGGGCCCAATGCTGGCTTTGATCTCAGAACCCTGAGATCATTACCTGAGCCAAAATTAAGAGTCAGATGCAGATGCTCAACCATCTGAGCTGCTCCTACATAGAGTTCCTTATAGTTCCTGAAGGCTGGTCCTTCGCTAATATTGCCAATGTATTCTTTTGAAGAATAGAAGAAGCTGTTAATATCATTGAGCTTACCAGCCTTTTCCTTACTGGTTTGTGTCTTTCTGTTTGTAAGACCTTCTGTTCCAACAACATTTATTGAAAGATCAATCATTTCCTTGACGGTATATATCTGTCACATAAAGTTCCATCCGTACTGGATCTATTACATTTTGTCTTTTCTTTAAGATTTTATTTCATTTGACAGAACAAGCAGGGGGAGCAGCAGAGGGAGAGAAAGCAGCAGGCTCACTGCTGAAGAGGGAGGCCAATGCAGGGCTTGATCTCAGGACTCTGGAATCATGGCCTGGGCTGAAGGCAGATACTCAACTGACTGAGCAACCGACGCATAACTCCCCACCCTTTTTCTAAGATTTTATTTGTTTGTTTGTTTGTTTGGGAGGGAGGGAGGCCTGGATCTATTTCTGATGGTCTTTTGTACTTTAATTTGTATGGTCCGGCACTAATAGTGCAGCTTTTTTTTTTTTTTTTAGATTTTATTTATTTATTTGACAGGCAGAGATCACAAGTAGGCAGAGAGGCCGGCAGAGAGAGAGAGGGGAGAAGCAGGCTCCCTGCCAAGCAGAGAGCCCATGTGGGGCTCCATCCCAGGACCCTGGGATCATGACCTGAGCCAAAGGCAGAGGCTTTAACCCACTGAGCCACCCAGGCACCCCTAGCGCAGCTATTTTTATGCTAAGTATTAATATCTATAGTAAAGCAGATTCTTCTGTTTTGTCCTTTCCCCTCAGGAATGCTTTGCTATTTACTCCTGGCTCTTCTATATGCATTTAGAATTCCACTTACAAAGTTCTTTAAAAACCCCAACTTAGGGGCACCTGGGTGGCTCAGTGCGTTAAGCCTCTGCTTCGGGCTCTACTCATCGGGAGGCCTGCTTTCTCCTCTCTCTCTCTCTGCCTACTTGTGATCTCTCGTTCTGTCAAATAAATTTTTAAAAAAAAAAAAAAAGAAAAGGAAGAAAAAACCGGGCACCTGGGTGGCTCAGTGGGTTAAGCCGCTGCCTTCGGCTCAGGTCATGATCTCAGGGTCCTGGGATCGAGTCCCGCATCGGGCTTTCTGCTCAGCAGGGAGCTTGCTTCTCTCTCTCTCTCTCTCTCTCTCTGCCTTCCTCTCCATCTACTTGTGATCTCTCTCTGTCAAATAAATAAATAAAATCTTTAAAAAAAAAAAAAACCAACTGAGTATTTATTAAATCTGTAAGGTAGTTTGAGGAGAATTGACATTTTTATAATAGTAGTTTTTTCCATGAATATCATATGCCCATTTACTTAGGTTTTTACTAAAGACCATCTCCTTATAGTTTTTTCAAGTCTTTTATTAGTTTTGTTTTTGGGTGTTTTTGTTTCCTTTTTTTAAGATTTTATCTGGGGTGCCTGGGTGGCTAAGTTGGTTAAGTAACTGCCTTGGGCTCAGGTCATGATCTGGAGTCCTGGGATTGAGTCCTGCATCAGGGCTCCCTGATCAGCAGGGAGTCTGCTTCTCCCTCTGACCCCCCTCCCCTTTCTCTTTCTCTCTCTAAGTCTTAGAAAAAGAGTTTATCTTTATGAATTGGGGGTGAGCAGGAGCTGGGGGGAGAGGCAAAGGGAGAGAGAAGCAGGCTGAGCAGGGAATGGTACGTGGGCCTCGATACCAGGACCCCAAGATCATGACCTGAGCTAAAGGCAGATACATAACTTCCTGAGCCATCCAGCTGTTTTAGTTTTATTTTTTAGATTTTTTTCAGTTGTTAACTATGGTCTTTTTCAAATGAGATTTTTCAAGTGAGATTTATATAGAAAGAGATTTGGTTTGGGTAGAGCTTATGAGTTGCATAATGAAGATCTCTCTCTCTACTTGTGATGTTATATGATACGTTGTTTATGCAGGTATGTGGGGGTTTTCCTAGTTAAGAAAAGAGCCTATACTGTTAGTTTTGTAAAATAAAGGAGTTTTGGTGTTGGGTTTTTTTTTTTTTGTTTTTTGTTTTTTTTTTTTTTTTGAAGATTTTATTTATTTATTTGACAGAGATCACAAGTAGGCAGGGAGGCAAGCAGAGAGAGAGAAAAGGAGGAAGCAGGCTTCCTGCTGAGCAGAGAGCCTGATGTAGGGCTCAATCCCAGGACCTTGGGATCATGACCCGAGCCAAAGACAGAGGCTTTAACCCACTGAGCCACCCAGGCGCCCCATAGAGGAGATTTTAAAAATACATAGCCCCATCATCCATACTGCTATTTTGCCTATTTTTTTCAGTCTCTATATGTCATTTATAAAAACGTAGGTGTTAATACTTGTCTTATAAATGTTAGCTTTCTTTAAAAAAAAAAATTGGCCTATAAATCACTACTCTCAGGTGTCTCTAGGTGTTATATAAACAAACATGTATAGGGACGCCTGGGTGGCTCAGTTGGTTAAGCAGCTGCCTTCGGCTCAGGTCATGATCCCAGCGTCCTGGGATCGAGTCCCACATCGGGCTCCTTGCTTGGCAGGGAGCCTGCTTCTCCTTCTCCCTCTGCCTCTGCCTGCCACTCTGTCTGCCTGTGCTTGCTCTCGCTTCTCTCTCTATGGCAAATAAATAAATAAAATCTTTAAAAAAAAAAAAAAAAAAACATGTATAGATTAGGCTTTGATCATAGGCACTTTAAATGCAGAAAACAGATGAAACCATATTCTTCTATACTGTTTTGCTCCTGAATTCAAGCAAGTTACGTCTGATGTTCAGCTGCAAAGCTAATGAGTAGTGTGTTCTACCTCTGGAGGAAAAATTGGCTGTGTTAGACTTAAGAATGCTTCTAGCACACTCACAACCCTGTATCAGTACTTACTGATTTAAGGGTGATTTTTACTTTATGCGAGACATGGATTGTGTGCTGGCATCAAAGCCTGACTGCCTCTTAAAATGTGGCCGTTGTCACTGGGTGCCTGTTAGTGAGGGCACAGAACATGTTGGGTCAGGTACAAGGGCACCAGGAGATGACAACTAGGGAAGCAATGGGAAGCACGCTGTTCACTTACATACTTTGGAACTTTAGGTCTGTTTTGGTTTTCATGACACCTACACCTAAGAGGAAAAAATCACACGTATATTTGTTGTGGCAATTTAGGAAATAATGCCACTACTTGGAGATAAACTGACATCCTACTGTGAATGTGTATCTGGAAAATTACTGCTTTCGACACTTTTGACAATTCAAGGAACTTCTCTGAATTTCTCCCAAAAAGCAGTGTGTTTCTGGTCACAGCCTAACTCTGCTATTTTATGCCTAGATGAACAAGAGAACCGGACAACCCATGATTCATATCTACTTGGACAAGGAAACAGGAAAGCCCAAAGGTGACGCTACAGTGTCCTATGAAGACCCACCAACTGCCAAGGCCGCTGTGGAGTGGTTTGATGGTAGGAGCCCTAGAGTCAACAGGGGGCGCTCACTGGCCTTCTTAACTCACTTAAGTTCTTAACTTCACATCCTGGGGCACATGAAGGCTCTTGTAGCACATGCTGCCCTTGTCAGCCGCAGGTGAAACAAGGGTCTTGCTGGCTGGTGTTTGTCATTCTATTAGAATAGCATTCTCAGAAGTGGTTTTGGAGATGGAACAGATGCACATAGCAGAAAGGAGGAACCTGAGAGCCAAAGGAGCAGGAAGACCCTCTCTCTGTACTGGGGAAGCACAGTACTGTACTGGCTGGCTGTTGGGCAGCACTGGGCCTGGCTCGCTTCTGCAATGGGAGAGCCCTGTTGCTGGCTCTGGATTAGGAGATCCCTTATTTTGAGTCATGATTACAGATCCACCTTAAAATTGTAAATGCTTCTCTAAGCACAAGTATCAGAAGGTACAGATCACCCCCAAAAAAATCCAGTATACATTTGAGTTTTGTTTTTGTTTTTTTTTTTTTTTTTAAAGATTTTATTTATTTGACAGAGAGAAATCACAAGTAGATGGAGAGGCAGGCAGAGAGAAGAGAGAGGGAAGCAGGCTCCCTGCTGAGCAGAGAGCCCGATGTGGGACTCGATCCCAGGACCCTGAGATCATGACCTGGG
>NW_026740033.1:0-2236 GCF_022355385.1 Mustela nigripes | reverse complement strand
ATTTATTTGACAGAGAGAAATCACAAGTAGATGGAGAGGCAGGCAGAGAGAAGAGAGAGGGAAGCAGGCTCCCTGCTGAGCAGAGAGCCCGATGTGGGACTCGATCCCAGGACCCTGAGATCATGACCTGAGCCGAAGGCAGCGGCTTAACCCACTGAGCCACCCAGGCGCCCCATATATCCGTATTTGGCCTTGGCATTGATTCCAGAAATTCAGTGCAGACAAAACCAACTTGAAAATGTCATTGGACAGGTCCTGGCTCTCATCTCTTGGCCACTTTATACTCTTGTCCCTACTTCTCATCCTTTGTGGGGCAAGGGTGCCGTGCACTCGGCCTTCCCCTGGCTTACTTCCCCCCCCCCCCCCCGCCCCAGGGTAAAGGAGTTTTGACGTATCTTGAAAATGTTTTGTGGCCTTCACAAAGATCGAGAAGGTTGTGGGTGGGGCACATGCTCTATGGGGTTGGGGGGTGTTGAGGGTGACGGTGTGGTGGAGCTGGGGAACGAGGAGTTACCCAGCCTTGCCCAGTCCCTCGAGGGAAGAGTTGTAGATGGGGAGTAATTGGTGTTCTGTTCTCTGGTTCCAGGGAAAGATTTTCAAGGGAGCAAACTTAAGGTGTCTCTTGCTCGGAAGAAGCCTCCAATGAACAGCCTGCGGGGTGGCATGCCGCCCCGTGAGGGCAGAGGGATGCCGCCGCCCCTCCGTGCAGGTGTTTACCACACACCCTCCCCGGGCCACTGCTCTGTTGCTCTGTGGTTTTTTACACTTGTCTTCGAGAAACTTGATTTCCAGAGTATAGACAGGCCCCTTAGAAATACTAAAAAGTCAATGTAGAATCAGTACTGAACCGCTAAAGGCTGACAGTTAAAAGTCAGGAATGAAAGGAAGAGAAGAACAGGGATTTCTTGCTTAAGGGGGGCTGGAATGCCTGGCAACCACTCTGCCTTGCGGTCATCAGGTGCCGTTTATTTATTCTGCGTTGGGTCTTTCTGCATGAGAATGCCTTTCCCTCACAGGTTGTGGGAGCTAGCTAAAGTGATATGCACAGAAGGCTCAAAGCTGGGTCCTTGGGCCTGCAGAAAAGTCTGAGGCAAATGAAGGGACAGTGACAGCTGTGATCTGTGTGAATTCCCTTAAAAGATGTCCCCTGCAGCAAATCTGGTGCTGTGCAGAAGTGACTGGTTCTTTCCTATTGCAGGTCCAGGGGGCCCAGGAGGTCCTGGGGGCCCCATGGGTCGCATGGGAGGCCGTGGAGGAGACAGAGGTGGCTTTCCCCCAAGAGGGCCCCGGGGTTCTCGAGGTAACCCATCCGGAGGAGGAAATGTCCAGCACCGAGCTGGAGACTGGCAGTGCCCCAATCCGTATGTACTTCTCTTGACAAATTGATACCCTGTGCTCGTGAAGTCACCCTGTGTCCCACCCATTCCCATTCTGGAGAGGAGGACAGTTGGATTCTCTGTCTCGAGTTGTATTAGGGATAACTTTCACCTGATTGCTCGGTCGTGGGGTGGGTGGGTGGCCAAATCAGTCCATCTTCAGAGCCTTCTGAAGGAAGTCACAGTTCTGCTGGACTCCTGAGGTCCCCGTGTACATGGTTGTGCAAACATTTTCTGGATCATACACCGGCCTTTGGGATTTGTTGCTGTCTGAGGCTGTGGCTCTAAAGCCTTTTCTGTCAGCAGATCTCTCAGTGGTGTTTGACCAGGCTCCAGTGTTCGTGCTGGTGGATACGGTGTGTGCCTGCTCACGTTTGCTTTGCTTCACGGCTTTCGTTCGTTAGTGATTTCTGTTGTGATAAAATTTTATGCAGGGGTTGTGGAAACCAGAACTTTGCCTGGAGAACAGAATGCAACCAGTGTAAGGCCCCGAAGCCTGAAGGCTTCCTTCCACCACCCTTTCCACCTCCTGGTAAGTACAAGTTTGGGGAGCATCCCCTCAGCATCTTGGTTCCAAACCTCATGTGTTACCGTGATGGGCTCACAGCTAGGTTGGGGGTCTCCAGAAGTGTAGTCTTGGAGCTGGAGCCCCTGAGGCTCCAGCGTCCCTTCTGAAGTGCCCCGGACCCTCAGACCTAGTAAAGCATCTGGTCTTTGCTCTGGGAGAAGGCGGCAGATCTGAGCAGCCTCTGAGGCACATCCATAGCAGCCCCCGTCCTCCCTGTCCTGCTGTTGATCTGTCCTCCTTCTCCAGGCGGTGACCGTGGCAGAGGTGGCCCTGGTGGAATGCGGGGCGGAAG
>NW_026740032.1:5386-15560 GCF_022355385.1 Mustela nigripes | reverse complement strand
TCTATATCTATATCTATATCTATATCTATATCTATATCTATATCTATCTACATATATACCTTCTTTATTCATTCACCAGTCAGTGGACACTTGGGCTGTTTCCATAATTTGGCTTTTGTAGATAATGCTGCTATAAACACAGGGATGCATGTATCCCTTTGAACTAGTATTTTTGTATTTTTTTAAATTCTTTAGATAAATACATAGTAATGTGATTTCTGAATGGTAAGGTAGTTTCATTTTTAACTTTTTGAGGAACCTCCATACTGTTTGCTAGAGTGGCTGCCATGGTTTGCATTTCCACCAACAGTGTGAGAGGATCCCCATTTCTCCACACCCTCATCAACACCTGTTGTTTCTTGTGTTGTTGATTTTGGCCATTCTGAGAGACATGAAATGATATCTCATTTTTAAAATTAATATTTCCCTGATAATAAGTGATGTTGAGTATCTTTTCATGTGTCTGCTGGCCATCTGGACGTCTTCTTTGGAAAATGTTTATTCATGACTTTTGCCCATTTTTTTTTAATTTTTTATTTTTTATAAACATATATTTTTATCCCATTTTTTTAATTGGATTATTTGTTTTTTGGATGTTGAGTTTGTTAAGTTCTTTATATATTTTGGATATTAGCCCTTTATCAGATATGTAACTTACAATTATCTTCTCCCATTCCATAGGTTGTCCTTCAGTTTTGCTGTTTCCTCTGCTGTGCAGGGCTTTTTATCTTGATGAAGTCCCAATAGTTCTTTTTGTTTTTGTTTCCCTTGCCTTAGGAGACATGTCTAGAAAGATATGACTGATTTCAAAGAGGTTACTACCTGGGTTCTCCTCTGAGACTAGAGCTTTTTAAAGGAATACTTAGAAATGTCTCCTACAGAGATTGATTTTATTATTTATTTACTATTTTATTTATGTTCCTTAATTCCAGTGACCTCTTTTCCCTTTTGATTGTGTCAGTGGTGTTAGCTTCCTGGATGTTCACTTCTGTGGTATTCTGGAATTTATTCTGGATACTCAATCTAGAAGCATTTTATTTTGTAGTCTGTATTACAAAGATTTTATAATCACCAATTTGCTATATAAAATTCTGGCAAAAATTGAGTAGTCATTTTTTCACTAATTTAGATATTTTGAGTGAAGATATTCGGTCTTTTGAGGACTTCCATCTCTGTGTTTTGCTGTTTCTTTCTATGACTCTCACTCTCATTGGGAGAGACTTTTCTTTGGGAGTTGGATGCCAGGGTAAGGCTTAGAGGAGAGAGAACAACATGAACTCAGTTATTGCTGATACAGTAATAGAGAGCTCCAGGTTAAAAAGACCATTCACAGATGCATTGACCAGAGCACTTCACCAAGAGAACAGGAAAATGGGACCATCTACCAAAGGCTTTCTCATACCCTACCAAAAGCAAAGTAACTGATATTAGGGTGTTTGAATGTCTGTTTATAAAACAGAATGTTTTATATGTTTTATATGAATGTTTTATATAACAGAATGTTTTGAATGTCTGTTTATAAAAATGTCTGTTTATAAAATTATAGTTGACTGATTTAAGTAATTATTTGTAACTTATTTTCCTTTTATCTCCTTTTCTACGCTCTTTTATTTTTTTCCTTTAAGTGGGAGTAGTTGGCTTATTTTTTTCTTTTTCAATATATTTTTCTGGAGTATAAGAAGTAAGGAAGAATATTTAGAAAATGCAAAATTGTGTGAACAAAAGCGATTTTAAAAATCACTTGGAATGTCCCAGCCAAGAGAAAAACCACTATAAAAATATTTGGTATTTATTGTATTTCTTTTCCTTTTTCTTTTGCCTTTTTCACATACCTATGTAAAAGTGCAGAAAATTATGTGATAAAATTTACTTGGTCTACTTTTAACTTTATATTGTGACTCTTTTCCTATGTCATTTTCTTCAAACATATGTTTTATTATGTCTAAATAATATTCAACTTTTTGTAATCAACATTATCAGTTTCATAGTTTTCACAGGGAAGAATGTTTAAGCCATTTCTTTTCTTCATGACATCAGTACAGTGAATTTTATAGTACATAAAATTCTGATATCATCTCTGAATATTCCCTTAGGATAATTCTCCAAAGTTAAATTGCCAAGTTAAAATGTACATATTTTAAAATGTTTAATTTATATTGCTTTATTTTCTTCTGAAATGTCATAATATTTTATATAAATTCTTAACAAAAATAGTAAAGTATAAAAACACACATTTTATCAAATCCTCTACAGTAATGAGCACTATAATTCTTTATAAATGTTACAACTTACTATGCAAAAAATGCTATTGCATAGTTTCATTCTTTCTTATTTTCTTGATTTTGGGGGATATTAAACTTCATGCATTTAAATTTTTCTCTCTGAGGTTTGACTGTTTAGATCGTATAACCATTTTTATTGGTGTCTTACTCTTTAGTCTTTTTAAACAGATAGTGCTCTTTATATAGTCAGGTTATTTAACCTAAGATTTTAATATATATGAAAATAGTTTTGCTTCCACTTAAATTTTACTACATACAATAATTAATGATATATAGGATATTTTAAATTTTATTATATACAGTCTATTGGTTTTTCATGGTTTTCAACTTTAAACATTTTAAAATCTATTATAAGATGAACAATTTATTAACTATTCAGCTAGCATGTTTGAGTTCCTAGTTAGCTTCTATATCCATCTGACATTTATTTTATTGTGTATTAACAGATAAGAGCTTTATGATGATAAGCATTGTGTTTTGAATATATTATCCCTTGCTCAAGGTTTTGAAATTTAAACTGAGATTTTTAAATATATTTTCCTGTTTACCCAATAGTCTACTGGTACCTCACAGTTTTAAATCAAAAATCTGTTTTCAAGGATAGCAGTAGGATCTTTGTATCTTCAAGAAGTATAGAAATAGAAATACTATATACAGGGCTGTTAAAATCATCCAGGTTAGAGTTCGTGGAAAGGCAACCTATGGAATGGGAGGAAATATTTGCAAATCATATATCTGATAAGGCACTTATATCCAAAATACATAAATAACTCATACAACTCAATATCAAAAACAAAAACAAACCTTAAAAAGCCAATGTAATGTAAAAATGGGCAGAGGAACTGAATGGACATTTTTCTGGGAGGATATATGAATGGCCAACAGGTACATGAAAAAGTGTTCAGCATCACTAATTATCAGAGATATGCAAATAGGAGCCACATTGAGATATTACCTCCCACCTGACAATATCTCTTATCAAAAACAACAACAACAACAACAAAAAACTAAAAGCAAATGTTGGTGAGGATGTAGAGAAAAGGGAGTGGTTGTGCACTATTGGTGGGAATGTGAACTGGTGTACCTTCTATGGAAAACAGTATGAAAGTTTCTCAAAAAAATTAAAAACAGAACTAACATATGGCCTAAAAATTAAAAACAGGACTACCATATGACCTAGTAATTCAACTTTTCAGTATTTATTTGAAGGAAATGAAACTATTATCTTGAGAAGATATCTGTACCCCCACATTTATTGCAGCATTATTTAAAATTTCCAAGATGCAGAAGTGTCCATCAATAGATGAATAAAGAAGATATGGTATATATATCATGGGATATTGTTTATCCATAAGAATGAAGGAAATCCTGTCATTTGTGATAGCATGGATGAACCTCAAAGCCATTATGGTAAGTGAAATATGGCAGAGAGGGAAAGACAAATACTGTTTGATTTCACTTACATGTGGAATTTACAAAAAGAAAAAGAAACTCATAAATACAAATTGGTGGTTGCCAGACACAGGGGTTGAGGGTGGGAGAAATGAGTGAAGGTGGTAAAAGGTAAAAACTTCCAGTTATAAGATGTTTAAGTCCTGGGTATGTAATGCATAGCCTGGTGACTATAGTTAACAATACTGTATTGCATATTTGAAAGTTGCAAAGAGTAGATCTTAAAAGTTCTTACAGGAAAAATGAATTTCTCACTGTGCTGATAGATTTAACTTATTGTAGTAATCATATATATATATATGTGATCATATATATGTGATCATATATATGATCACATATATATATACACACGCACACATATATATGTATATATCTCAAATCACTGCACTTAAAATGAATACAATGTTATATATTAATTATACCTAAGTAAAATAAAGAAATAACAGACTCTTAAAGCAATCTTTTATTGGTCATAATTCCTAAATAAGCCTTGACCCCATCTACAACTCTTCAGTTTAATTCCTATGTCTATATCAGGTCTAATTTTTCCCAAGATTTTATTTAAATTCAAGTTAGCTAACATTTAGTGTAGTATTAGTTTCAAGAGTAGAATCTAGTGATTCATCGCTTCCATATAACACCAAGTGCTCCTCACAGCAAGTGCCCTCTTTAATGCCCATCACCAATTTAGCCCATACCCCCATCTACCTCCCCTCCAGCAACCCTTAGTTTGTTCTTTATAGTTAAGAGTCCCTTATGGTTTGCCTCCTTTCTGTTTTTATCTTATTTTATTTTTCTTTCCCTTCCCCTGTGTTTATGTTTTGTTTCTTAAATTACACATATGAGTGAAATCATATGGTATTTGTCTTTCTCTGAATGACTTATTTCACTTAGCATAATATACTCCAATTTCATCCATGTCATTGCAAATAGCAAGATTTCATTCTTTTTGATATGTATATCAAAAAGAATATATATATCTCAAATACATATATATATATATCTCAAATATATCAAATAATGTGATACATGTATCACATCTTATTTATCCATTCATCAGTCAGTGGACATTTGGGTTCTTTACATATTTTGACTGTAGTTGGTAATACTGTTCTCAACATTAGGGTACATGTGCCCCTTTGAATGAGCATTTTTGTATCCTTTGAATAAATATCTAGTAATGCAATTGCTGGATCATAGGGTAGTTCTATTTTTAACTTTTTGAGGAACCTCTGTACTGTTCTCCAGAGTGGCTGCACCATTTTGCATTCCCACTAACACTGTAAGAGGGTTCCCTTTTCTCCACATCTTCGCCAACATCTGTTTCCTGACATGTTAGTTTAGTCATTCTGACCAGTGTGAGGTGGTATCTCACTGTGGTTTTGATTTCTCTTTCCCTGATGTTGAATGATACCAAGCATTTTTTCATATGTCTGTTAGCCATTTGTATGTCTTCTTTACAGAAATATCTGTTCATGTCTTCTGCCCATTTCTTGACTAGATTATTTGTTTTTAGGTGTTGAGTTTGGTAAGTTCTTTATAGATTCTGAATATTAGCTCTTTATGCTATAGGTTATTTGAAAATATCTTCTCTCATTTAATTGGTTGCCTTTTAGTTTTGTTGATTGTTTCCTTCACTGTTCAGAAACTTGTTATCTTGAAGTTCTAATAGTTCATGTTTGCTTTTGTTTCCCTTGCCTGTGGTAACGTGTCTAGTAAGAAGTTGCTATGGCTGAGTTCAAAGAGGTTTCTTCAATAGAACTCTTCTGTAGCACTCTATAGTATTCTTCTCTAGGATTTTGATGCATTCCTGTTTCACATTTAGGTCTTTCATCCATTTTGAATTTATTTTGGTGTATAGTGTAAGAAAGTGTTCCAATTGCAATCTTCTGCATATATATGGCTGTCCAATTCTACCAACACCATTTGTTGAAGAGACTGTCTTTCTGCCATTGGATTTTGTCAAAGATTAGTTGATCATATAGTTGTGGGTCCATTTGTGAGTTCTCTCTCTGTTCCATTGATCTCTGTGTTTTTGTGCCAGTACCTTACTGTCTTGTTGATTACAGATTTAGTATAGCTTGAAGTTATTTCAGGTCTGATTTTAAACGTCATTTTTTTCAGAGGAAGTTTCTAGATTTTCCCAATTTCTCAAAGCATCCTGTTGTCTCTTGTACTCTAGTACTTATTCTCAGTTTGATTATATATTGATTTGTATAAGTCCCTGACAAGAAATATCTACTTTGATTGCCATAGAATACTTAGCTACCAAAACAGGTTGTCAATAAAAAAATTGAGTGAGTTTATTTAATGTGTTAATTAAATAAAAAAGAAAAAGTTTGTAGTGACCCATACCAAAATGATAGCAAAGAAATGTTAAGATTCTTTATATATTTTGAAGGTAGAACTGAGAAGTTATCCTTATAGATGGTTTTAGATATGAGGGACAGAGAAGAATTATGGATATATCAAAATCTTTGGTCTGAACAATTGGAAAAATGGAGTTGTAATTAAGTGAGATGTTGAAATCTATGGAAGGTGTGTGTGTGTGTATGTGTACGTGTATGTGTGTAGAACATAAATCTCTTTGAATATATAAAATTTGGCCTTTTAGATACTCTTCATGAAGCTGTTAAAAACAAAGTTGGATCTCACATTTGGGATTTGGAGAAAGTTGAAAATATAAATTTAGGGGTTTCATACTTAGATGTTTTCTAAAGCTATAAGGCCTTAGGAGAACACCAAGAAAGTAATTATGAAGAATGAGAAAAGAAAAGGAAAAATGATCAAGTTCTGGATAACCAAAGAGCATGAACCACATTATAAGGGGACTTTTCTGTAAAGAAGAGGAGAGATATTTTGTAGAAGTTATATGTAAATGTGAATTCAAGAGAGGGATTTTTTAAAAGTTGGATGTAATAGCAGGGTGTTTGAAAGTGGAGTGCCTTCTTTACCCACCTGCAATGGAAAATTTTCTTGACTGCATTTAATTATGCATCTGATTTTCTTAATTTTCACCTTATTAATATATTTTTTGAAAGAGTAGTATTTACAGTAGAAATTTCATATAGATTTTGTTTTCTTTATACTCATTGCTTCCTGTGTGGATGGCTTTGTTAATTTTCATAGAGTATTGTGTGGCTACTGAAATTTTTGATATGTGTTGTAAAGAAAAAAAAAAGACAAGAGGGTTTTTACTTCTACTTAGAAGGTATTTTTACATTGCATTGATAGTTTTATAGACTTCTACACTTTAAATTTATATATTTTTTCCAGTTTATCCACAGTGTTTCTTTGCAAACGATTTACTTGATATTGATGGTGTTATTGCTTTAATGGGGGAAAAAACATGTCATAGTAGTCATGGTAACTGTTAATTTGTGAAGAATGTTTGCAACTCAATTTCAGTGTTCAACCTGAATATTGTTGATGTATTTCTTTTTATTTTACCTTTTTAAAAAAAATACTAAATCAGAATTTTAATGTTTATTTAGAATTATAGTAAATCTAACATGTAAAAGTAGACTTATATAGTTGTGTTCTATTGGTGACTCAAATATCATTACTGGTAGTATCAGTAATGAAATTTTCTAAAATGATAACATTTGTTTTATTTTGAAAAAGGCATGATACAGTTCTCCCATGTTTTACACTGTAGTTGCACTTAGGAAAATTAATTGATCTAAAAATAGATTGCCTATAATACCCAATCTATTAAAGCTATGCAAAAACTTACTTTGTGTTATATGTAAAATGTACTTAGGTTCTAGTCTCAGATAAATAAAAACACATGCTTCAAACTATGTTAATTTCTGAAAGGATAATTTTTTTTTCTGTGTAGAACTGGTTGTAGAATGTCTAACACTGCTGAGTACTCTATGCTTAACTACAGTTGTGAACCCCAGGCATTGTGTTAACAGCCTTTACAAATTTCCAAAATGTGCCTTTAATATGAACCCCTCCCAAATCAAAGCACTAACTCATTCTTTGTCCTCTATTATCAATTCTCTGCACATAATCCTAAGTAATTATGTAAAATGGCAATTCTCATTATATTGACAACCTGCCTAAAATATGTTAAAGTTCTCCAATTCTTAAGATAAAGATCTAGGGCACTTGGGTGGCTCAGTGGGTTAAGCCTCTGCCTTCAGCTCAGGTCATGATCTCAGGGTCCTGGATCGAGCCTCACATCGGGCTCTCTGCTCAGTGAGGAGCATTCTCCACACCCCCCCCCCCCGCCTGCCTCTCTGCCTACTTGTGATCTCTTTCTGTCAAATAAATAAATAATCTTTTAAAAAAAGAAAAAGATAAAGCTCTAACTCTTCAAGACTATGAATTGGACTCTGTACGCTTTTATGCTTATTTTGCCTCGCTATATTTGCCCTATTTCAAAATTTTATATTTTCCCAGCATATTTCTACCGCAGAGACTTTGCACATGCTTTTTTTTTTTTTTTTTTCCTTTCCTTTGCTTGGAATTCCCTCTGTTCCTCTTTTCATGTAGTCACCTCCTGCTTATCTTTGTTTTTGGTTTAGTTATTATTTGCCTGGGAAAAGCTTTATAAACTCAAGTGATTTGGTAATCTAATTTATATCCTCTCATAATTCCATGCTTCTTTTCTTTAAAGCACTGTTCACTTTGTTATGTCTTTGTACGAGGCATTGATTTCTATTTCACAACAAGCTTAACATGACTGTCTGTCTTTATTCAGGTCTTGCCGTACTTGCCGTACACATTATCATTTCTTAATGATAATGATCAATTTCTTAATGATTAATTTCTTAGAAATTAATAAGTTTTAAAACTAATAAAGAATCTTACAGTCAGAACTGAGTCATAAAAGAAGCCAACAAGTTTTGTCAGGAAAAAGAAGATCATTTTAGATGCAGAGAAGATGACATGAAGGCATGGAAATGAAGACATTTTGGCACCAGCACAGATGATGCAATATAGCCAGAATGCTCATGAAGAGATTTAAGGATTGAAAATGTTTACAGAGTTCATAATAAGAAACCAATCATGAATTTCAGTCAGGCTAACAATAAGACTGTATTAGAAGTCTGAAGGATTACTCTGCCTATAATAAATGAATCGAAACATGGCATATCTAGATATGGAGAAATAATTTGCTTCTTGATTAAAATAGTCCAAGAAAGTAAATTGGGGCTGGGCTAAAGGAATTTCTACTTATCTCTCTTTGGGTGGTGTAGCTCTTAGGATGGTTTTTTTTTACAAGTTTGAACTGTACTTTCAGTTCTTCTCCTTTTAGGTCTTGTAAGAGACAAATGCTTACATTCTTTAAAGAAGATCACACAAGTAGACTAATTTATTACTGAATTATAAACTCAATTTTGAGTTTCATATTTATATGAAAAACTTCTAATGGGATCCTAACTGACACAAAAGAAAAGCAATCAAATTATCTTTAACTGAAGCATATAAACTGGAAATGAAGGCTACACCACAGGATCTTGTTCCATGCAGCATATAAAAAAGGTATTTAAGAGGAAATTAAATTGAAGTATATTCAGTATAATGTTAATTGATATAGAAAATGTCAATTCAAGTTGCTCATAATAGTTAGAGATGAGCAAATGATTCAAAGTAATTTGGGCTGTGATGATATTGATCACTCAGATTTTTTTTTTCACTCCAATTCACTTTACACTGTGTCCTTGGGAATGCAGTAAAATAATAATAATAAAAAAGTAATTTAAAACATACCTAATCAAGCCTTTATTTTAGATGTCCTGGATTTCTTTTGACCTTATTAGAAGGAAATATACTTATCATAACCTTTGAAAAGTTTATAGAGCTACTACTCTATATCAATTCTGCAAAAATAGATAATGGTTTTTTACACACTAATCCACATTTAATTTTTTTTGTGCTTGTCCTTGATGAAAATCATAACATGTAATGCCAAAAATAAATAAAAAGAAAGGCATACATTACACATATATTTATTGTATATTAAATCTAAATTATAGCCATCAAGGTTCACCTGAATGCTAACATACTCATTTGGTTCAGTATTTTTTATTGAAGCCCAACATACTATTCAAGGTACTGACAAAAATAGACAAAACAATAGCTAGTAGAAATGAAAACAAGGGTGTTTAAGTCAAGGTAAAGGGGAAAAGCAATGATTAGATTGCCTGACTCTTCAAAAATTGTAACAGCTGACCCATGATAGGGGCATGTAAAATGAATGAGGGAAAAAAACAAAGTATGTTGGGGCGCCTGGGTGGCTCAGTGGGTTAAGCCGCTGCCTTCGGCTCAGGTCATGATCTCAGGGTCCTGGGATCGAGTCCCACATCGGGCTCTCTGCTCGGCAGGGAGCCTGCTTCCTTCTCTCTCTCTCTCTGCCTGCCTCTCAGTGTACTTGTAATTTCTCTCTGTCAAATAAATAAATAAAATCTTTAAAAAAAAAAAAAAAA
>NW_026740032.1:0-5286 GCF_022355385.1 Mustela nigripes | reverse complement strand
AAAAAAAAAAAAAAAACAAAAAAAAACAAAGTATGTTGTTAAAAGTTTGACACTCTTTACTACTGCAGCACAGCAAACTAACGTACCCAGGGAGAAGTTCCAAGAAGGAGAAGTTTACCCAAAGTGGTGAGATTCAAAGTACTGAACTGTTTTTTTTTTTTTTTTAAAGATTTTATTTATTTATTTGACAGAGAGAAATCACAAGTAGGCAGAGAGGCAGGCAGAGAGAGATAGAGAGGAGGAAGCAGGCTCCCTGCTGAGCAGAGAGCCCGATGCGGGACTCGATCCCAGGACCCTGAGATCATGACCTGAGCCGAAGGCAGCGGCTTAACCCACTGAGCTACCCAGGCGCCCCAAAGTACTGAACTGTTTTATACAGTGTTTGAACTAAGAAGCAAAGTATGAAAAGTTTAGAAGTAAGTAAATAAAATAGCCAGATTACATATTAAAATGCCAATTAGAGAATTTCCTAGAAGGAAGGCATGCCTGATTCCAGACATGCTATTATAATAAGCTGGATAGGAGGTAGTGGACCTGAAGTGGAACAGTAGCTGTCAAAATAGAGAAAAAACTATGGATTTAGAGCATATAGCTCTTAGAAACTACATGACTTGGTATTCGAGTTGAAGTGAGTGTGAGGGAGAAAGAAATCATGGATGAAACCCAGAATTCCATTAGGTAAATGATACCATCTAAAAAAAGGGGTGAGGGGGAATAAATACAAGGCCAACAATTGGGAATAGGAGAATAAAGTTGGTAAGTTCAGTTTGGGATGGGCTAGTTGTGTACTATACATACACTCATAGTGAAATGTTAAGTTTTATGTGTGGTCAAGAAGCTTGGAGGACTGTCTAGGGTAGAAATATATGATCAGAAGTTATCAGCCCACAGACATTAATAGAAGTGGGTGTAATTTGCTCAGCAGAGTGTGTGCATGAGAAGAGGATTAGGGACACGGTTCTTGTAGCACCAGCATTTGGGAAAAGGGCAGAAGGAAACATTCTGTGAAGAAAACAAAGAATCCCTGAACCTTAACTATCAAATGAGGAAATTAGAGTATAGTGGTAGCGAAGTCAGTACTAAAGCAGACAGTGTGTTCAGTAGATGCAAATGCTGCTGAAATATCAAGAGTAAAAGAAACCGTAACATTAGGCCACTGCTTTTTGTTATAAAAGAAGTTTTATATAAGTGATATAGAGAAAAATTAATGGGTGAAGGGGTAAGAAATGAAGACTAGTGAACAGTGATTTTACCAAAATGTTCAATAAATTTGGCCTTAAAGAGAAGCTGTATAATACAGCATGACAAATCAAATGTGATTTGGAGCCAAGGGACTGTAGTATTTTGTTGCTGCTGTTCTGGAAATGACTGGATACTAATGAGGAGGAGCAAGAAGAGACTGGCTGGTTAAAAATGCAAGGGGCAGTTAGGGAAACTAAAGGAGTTCAGCAAGAAAACCAAGGGGTTGGGATGCAAGGCACAGAGAAAGGGACTTGGATTGCATGAGGGGAAGGGAAAAACACTTCCCTGGAGAAAAGATTCATCAATCCTAGTGTGCTGAAAGTCTTATGAAAAGTAACTTGTCATTAACAGAGAGTGAGGGGTATGACCAAGGCCGTAAAGTTCCCCATAGCCGGACCAAACTTTATATATATATTCTTATTCCTTGATGATTTACTTTAGAAAACTTTACCTTGTAAATTCTCTGTCCCTTTGAGATGTAAATCTCCTCCCAGATTCTTGCCAGTTTTACTACTCCTTTTCAGAAACATGGGTGCATTCCCTTGGAAATGTAATCATCTAAGGAGATAACACCCTCCTGGTTTCTGTGGCAGAGTGGGAGCCTAACTTCTACTTCCAGCCAATCAGTGAACTCAGGTGGCCCAATCACATGGGCTAATAACACCCCTAAGGGTCTCTAGTGCTCTTCCACTAGGTCACCCCATGCTTCCAAACCCTACTGCCTTTTGTTTCAGTGGAGTTAAATGCATTCTCTCCTCTCCTGCAGTAGTTTTAAGTAAATACATCTTTGGTTGCAAATGTAAGAGCATTTAACTTGTGTGTGGAATCACTGAAATTACACAATTTGTACTTCTTAGCTCATATATGCATATGTATTTCATCATTTCCAAAACAGTGGAAATGCAACACAAAACTATTTCAACTACCTTTCACTTTTTGTTATGTGCATATATCACCAGTGCTCTACCTTCAGCTTACTGATGCATATAGAGACTTAAAGTGTTGTCTTATCTTTGCTGTTCCTTCTCTGTTGTCATGGTCAGTGTAACTGGTTAGTTGATGCCAGAATATAAGTAAGAGAGTTTGTGATATGGTTTCTTGGTCATTCATGTGTCTGAGAACACTGTTGCTTTTTTTGACATTTCACACAAGTTCTAGTTCAAACAGACATGGCCTTTCAGGGTATAGGTCTGCTAGCACTCATCTCTCCTGCTTGTGCAGAAATAGACCTATTTCTCTTATCTTGCACCCACCTTGAGTCTTGCTAAACTCCCATGTATTGTCGTTCCTTAGGAAAATGACATTAGGTATCCCAAACACTTAGATGAACAGGATGGCAAAGAATGGTGGAAGCCATGCATGTTGTGCTTACATCATCCACAAACTTACATGTTCCATTGTCACTTTAGACTTCACTTAGAGAATGGAAGTTGCAAGGTGGAATCATCAAAATTCTGAGGCAGTGATACCAGAGGATCAAATCACAGACTTTTTTGAGCATTGGGTCACATGCTTGCCCATAAAGCCCACTTTGCTAGAAGCAGAGGAAAAAAGGCTGCCTAAAGAGTGCAGACAAATTTCCCTATTAGAGGTGGCCAGGAGCAGAAGTGCATTCCTTGTGTCTTCTTGCTTTTGCCCTAGGGAAACCTCCCCAGGATCTGTGTTCCTACTTGGGCATCCAGCTCTCTGAGCATAAGAGGGAATTGGATGGAGGAAGGGCTTCTTCAGTGGAAGGAGGAAACTGCTTTGCAAGGAGTCAGAGCACACTGGAATGAGATATATGTAACTTTATATTCTGCTTCCAGTGTTGAGAGCTGGATCTCTCTGTTGTGGGCATACAGACAGTCCTAAATAAAACGGAGCATCTTTCGCACTCCCATCTTCACCATGCCCAAGCACACCAGGGAAGGCATGATAAAGAGCTATTGGGGTTGGTCCTTCTTGTACCTGGCTCTCCCCGCTAGAAAGAAGAAATCCATTTGATACTTGCCAAGAGAGGAAGGTGAGAGCCAAACTCGGGCCACATTTCAGATGTGAGAACTTTGTCATCAGCAACTACCCCTTATATCTCTCACACCATGTTCTTTCCTGGTGTGAAGGTCTTTTACCAAGTGCCTATGGGCCTTATTCTGGCAGCTCTTTGGTGCCCTGTATCCTGGACTCCATGTTTTTACCTATCCTGGATCCTTTGCATTCTCCGGGTCATGACTCCTCTAAGATGTGCCAACATAAAGGAACTCACTTATTATCTTTTCTACATCAGTACAGTTGTTCAACCATTTCCACAATCCAGAGCGCGAACTTTCCCCAGTGATCATTTGTGGGTAATCATTCTCCCACTCATCCTCAGCCTTATGCCACCATCTATCTGTTTTCTTTCTCTGTCAATCTTTTTTTTTTTTTAGAGAGTTTATAGAATTGAAATCTGATACTATACAGTCTTTTGGATATGCTTTTCTTAGTATGATTTTGAGGCTAACCCATGTTGCAGTGTCAATAATTTGTTTCTTTTTATTACTGAATGGCATCCTATTATTTGGATATATTACATTTTGTTTATCCATTCATTCATCACTTAATAGCATCTGGATTTGTTTTTTCAGGTTTTAGGTATGATTAATAATACTGCTACAAATACTGTACACATGCCTTGTGTGAAAATGTTTTTATTGCTCTTAAGTAAATTCCTAAGAGTGGAACTGTTGTGTCAAGTGGTGATTTTAAATAAAACTTTTTCAGAAATTGCCAAACTATTTTCCAAAATGTACCATTTTACATTCTCACCAGCAATTTATAATAATTCCATGTTCTCTACATCTTTGCCAAAGCATATTACACTCTCTCTTTTTCTCTCTCTCTAATTATAGCCTTTTAGTAGGTATATAGTGGTTTCTTCTTGGGGATTTAGTTTGTATTTCCCCAGTGAATAATGTTGAATATCTTCTGATGTGATATTCATGTGTCTTCTTTGGTTAAATATTCAACTCTTTACCCATTTTATTTATTTATTTATTTATTTATTTATTTATTTTAAGATTTTATTTATTTATTTGACAGAGATCACAAGTAGGCAGAGAGGCAGGCAGAGAGGGGGAAGCAGGCTCCCTGCTGAGTAGAGAGCCCGACATGGGGCCCTATCCCAGAACCCTGAGATCATAACCTGAGCTGAAGGCAGACGCTTAACCCACTGAGCCACCCAGGCCTCCTTCTTTACCCATTTTTAAACTGTGATGTTGTTTTCATGTAATTATTGTGTTGAGAGTTCTTTAAACATTATGTCAAAAAATGGGCAGAAGACATGAACAGACACTTTTCCAAAGAAGACATACAAATGGCTAATAGACACATGAAAAAGAGTTCATCATCACTAACCATCAGTGACATTCAAATCAAAACCACATTGAGATACCCCCTTACACCAGTTAGAATGGCCAAAATTAACAAGATAGTAAACATGTGTTGGAGAGAATGTGGAGAAGGGGGAACTCTCTTACACTGTTGGGGAGAGGCAAGTTGCTGCAGCCACTTTGGAAAACAGTGTGAAGATTCCTTAAGAAATTAAAAATAGAGCTTCCCTATGACCCTGCAATTGCACTACTGGGTATTTACACCAAAGATACAGATATAGCGAAAAGAAGGGCCATCTGTACCCCAATGTTCATAGCAGCAATTGCCACAGTCGTCAAACTGTGGAAAGAACCAAGATGCCCTTCAGTGGATGAATGGATAAAGAAGATGTGGTCCATATATACAATGGAGTATTATGCATCCATCAGAAAGGATGGATAACCAACTTTTGTATCAATATGGATGGGACTGGAAGAAATTATGCTGAGTGAAATAAGTCAATCAGAGAGAGTCAAATATATGGTTTCACTTATTTGTGGAGCATAAGGAATAGCACAGAGGACAGGAGGAGATGGAGCAGAGTAGTGAGTTGGGGGGAATTGGAGGGGGAGACAAACCATGAGAGACTGTGGTCTCTGAGAAACAAACTGAGGTGTTTGAAGGGGCAGGGGGTGGGAGGTTGGGTGAGCCTGGGGG
>NW_026740031.1:0-16082 GCF_022355385.1 Mustela nigripes | reverse complement strand
TGTTGGCATCCCACACTGACTTCTTTCTCACAGGGACGCAAAGGGACTTTACCTCAGGCCTTCACATACACTGCCTTAGCAGACCACTTTCCCGCCTACAATGCCATGCACTAAGGAGGCAGAGGCAGGACCCTCAGCCCACGTGCTCGCCCCTCAGGAAGCACGCCACTTCCTCACTCATCCACGCTTCTCTCTTTGCGGACTCTGTTCAGGTACGACAGTTTTCCCGGAGGACAGTATTGCTCTGAATTCAGGGCCCCGCTGGCTCGTTCAGCATACTGGCCCCTGTGTGAAACGACTCTGTCTCCCTGAAACACGTTGTCCCACCAGAGGTGCTGGAGGCATCCACAGTTCACTGGATGGGAAGTCATATCCCTCAGAGTGTGTATATGTTCACTAGCATGTAAGAGTAGGCTTTCTGACATTAGGGGAAAACTAAGCTGAAAGAACCACCTCCGTGTAGCTTGTCCATGGAGCTAAGGCGTTGGATCCTCTCTCTGTGCTTGTGTGTGTCATGACTGCTTCTCTCGTCCCAGGACTGAGTGTGGCGTGCAGGGAAACGTTATCATCTCGAAGTACTCCCGTGGCACGTTCTTGCCCTTCCACCCCTCTGTGCCACCCAAACCTGCCACCCCCTCTGTTTCGCTTAGGCAACCCTCCTCAGAGTGCCTCCAAGAATGTGTGCCCCAAGGAGGGCGTCACCGTTCTGTCCTCTCTGTGAGATGGCTATTGCAGCAGGGTGCTTTCCTAATGCTTACTCTTATGCAGCCCACGGTAGGGACAGTCAGGCTGAGAGAAAGGGGACTGCTGTCAGTACTCCCGCGCTGTGAGTGTGTCCTGCAGTCACAGTAGAAGCAAGAGCCTGTTTGGCGCCCCTGTGAGGGTCTTCTGTGAGGCAGAAGGAATGGGCGCCTTCACGGATGTCCTCCGACCAGAGGGCCGGCAAGCTTCCCCAGGCTTCCACACAAACTCGCGGGCACTACTCTTTCCCTCTTTGCCAAGGAGGCCTGCACGAGAAAGGCAGCTCAGCTTCAGGCTTGTTTCTTGGAGGAGAGGCTCTGGTTCTCTCTCGCTTGTGCAGTCTCAGGTTTGAAATGGCATCTTTCCCCCTGGCGCTTGCGTGCGGGGGAAGGTGCTGGCATCCCACAATGACTTCTTTCTCACATGGGTGCAGAGGGACTTTGCCTCAGGCGTTCACACATTCTCTGAGTTAAGAGACCGCTTCTTCCCCGTGTTCGACTTCAGGCCTAAGGCATCAGAGACTGAACCCTCAGCCTAGGCGCCCGCCCCTCAGGAAGCAGGCCGCTTCCTCTCATCCACACTTCTCTCTTCGCGGACTCTTCAGGGAGAACGCTTTTCCCTGAGAACGGTATTGCTCTGAATTCAGGGCCCCGCTGGCTCGTTCGGCTTCCCGGGCCCTATGCGAAACGACTCTGTCACCCTGGAACACGCTGTCCCACCAGAGGTGCTGGCGGCACAGACACGTCACCTAGGATGTGTGGACGATCGCCAGCCGCGGAGAGAAGAGAGCCGCATTTCTTGCTTTACGCAAAACCGGAGCTGATTGGGCGTCCTCTGTGAAGCTCGTTCATGGATCTGAGGCGTTGCAGCCTTGCTGTGTACTTCTGAGTATCACGATTGCTTCTCTCATCATGGGACTGAGTGTGGTGTGCGGGGCAACCTTGTAGTCTCCAAGTACTCCCGTGGCACTTGCTTTGCGCGTCCACCCCACCATCCCGCCTTACCCTGCCATCTCCCCTGTTTCGGGCAGGCTTCCCTGCTCAGGTCACCTCAAGAATGTGTGCCCCAAGGAGGGCGTAGCGTCCTGTACTCTCCTGGAGACCATTATGCAGCTCAGGCTTTTCTAACGCTTGCTCCAGTGGGGCCCACTCACAGAGACCCGTAGGCTGAGAGAAACGGGGCTGCTGTCGGAAATACTACCACGCTCCCAGACCTGCAGGGTGCATTCTACTGTGGGTACGGTAGCAGCAAGAGCCGATTCGTCGCCCCACTGAGGGTCATCCGTGAGGCCGAGGGAACGGGCGCCTTCACCGATGTCCTGCAATCCGAGGGTCACAAACCTTCCCCAGGCTTTCTAACCAACTTGCAGACACGACTCTTTTTCTCTTTGCCAGGGAGGCCTGCACGCGAAAGAACGCTCGGCTTCAGGCTTGTTTCTTGGAGGAAGGCTCTGGTTCTCTCTTGCATCGTGCAGACTCAGGTTTGAGAAGGCATCCTGCTCCTTGGCGCCACGTGTGAGGGGACGGTGTTGGCATCCCACATTGCTTTCTCACACGGACGCAGAGGGACTTTGCATCAGGCGTTCACACACACTCGGACTTAGAGGACCACTTTCCCGGGATCGACGTCAGTCACTAAGGCGGCAGAGACTGTACCCTCGGCCCAGGCGCTCGCTACTCAGGAAGCGGGCCACTTCCTCACTCATCCAGGCTTCTCTCTTCGAGGACTCTGTTCATGGAGGATGATTTTCCCAGGGAGCGGAATTGCTCTGAATTCAGGGCCCCGCTGGCTCGTTCGGCTTCCAGGCCCCGGAGCAAATGACTCTGTCTCGCTGAACCACGCTGTCACTCCAGAGGTGCTGGTGGCACCCACCAGTACTTGGAGGCCAAAGGCCTTGGGGTGTGTGGAAGATAACCAACAGCTGAGAGAAGGCTTTCTGGCTTTGGGGAAACTGGATCTGATTGGACCTCATCTGTGAAGCTCGTTCATGCTACTGAGGTGCTGGTACCTTGCTCTGTGCTTCTGGGTGTCACGACTGCTTCTCTCTTCACGGAAATGTGTGGCATGTGGGACAACTTGGGCATCTTTACGTACTCCCGTGGCATTTGTTTGTGCTCCGCCACCTCCCCGCAACCCAACACTGTCTCCCCCCATGTTTCAGGTAGGCCTCCCAGCTCAGGACGCTTCCAAGAATGTGTGCCCCAAGGAGGGAGTTGCCATCCTTTCCTCTCTGCATGACTGGTATGCAGCACAGTGCTTTCCTAAGGCTTGCTCCAGTGGGGTCCACCGAAGGCGACAGTCATGCTGAGAGAAAAGGGGCTGAGGTCAGAAGTACTCCCACACTTGCAGTCCTTCTGTGTGTATTCTGCTGTGGTTCCCACATTCAGGGTAGCAGGAAGAGCCTGTTCGATGCCCCTGTGAGGGCTCCACGGCTGTTCTCCAATCCGAGGGCGGGGAAGCTTCCTCAGGCTTGTGCACTAACTGGCGCATGCCACTCTTTCTGTCTTCGCCACGGAGGCCTGCCCGCAAAAGGCAGCTGGGCTTCAGGCTTGCTTCTGGGAGGTAAGGCTCTGGTTCTGTCTCACATTGTGCAGGCTCAGGTTTGAGAAGGCATGCTTCCTCTTGGAGCAAAGTGTGCGGGGACGATGTTGGCATCCCACACTGACTTCTTTCTCACAGGGACGCAAAGGGACTTTACCTCAGGCCTTCACTTACACTCTGCATTAGCAGTCTGCTTTCCTGCCTACAATGCCAGACACTGAGGAGGCAGAGGCAGGACTCTCAGCCCATGTGCTCGCCCCTCGGGAAGCGAGCCGCTTCCTCTCTCATTCACGCTTCTCTCTCACGCAGGAGTGGTTTTGGAGGAAGGGTGAGTGAGAGGGAGGATCAGACTCACCACCAACAGGGAACTCTACTTGGGGCTTATCCCAGGACCCTGGTACCCTGACTTGAGCCCTAGACTGACACTTCAACAAACTAGTCACCCAGGAATCCCTGCAAATAATTCTTTAAAAATTCCATTACACATAACATACAGCATTGTATTAGTTTCAGGTAAGATCATAGTGTTTATTTTTTATTTCTTTCGTATATATATTTATTTATAGCAGGAGTCATGGGCAGAGGGATAGTGAATCCCAAGCAGACTCTACACAGAGAATGGAAGCAGAACTGAGGCTGGTTCCCATGCCCCTCAACTCATGACCTGAGCTGTCAAGTGTTAGGCACTGAACCGACTGAACCACCTGGGTGTCCATTTGTTTTTCTGACAATCATATGTTTAGCTTTCTACTGAAACAGGCACTGAATAATGAGCAATGCTGAGAGAAACCATGGTACCCATTAGACACCAAGGTCAGATTGCCCAAAATGGACCACTGTGGCACACTGATTATTTTGACTTGAAGCTACTTGAAAAGCACCTGGTACAAGGACACTCAAATCCTCCTCTCTCTTTCTGAGAGCAGGAAACCAACCTCCCATATATAAAAGGCACTGCCTGTGCTAAGAAATAAAAAGATATCCTTCTCACCAGGGACTTTAAAACAGAGGTTCTAAATTCTGCTTAGAACTCCCTCCAAATTAAACTCCCAAACAGCCCTCAGAGACAAGATCTCCTTGTCTAAAATGCATAAAAACTGTCTGCCTTCATCCTTTATATTTCTGTAACAGCCTCGATTTTAATATTGGTTATTGATGCGTATTCAATGTCTCAGGTAAACTTACTTCTTAGTTTAGCTGTGAGACCTTGAAGGATAAGGGAGGAACTTTTCCCTTTTTGCGTACCTTTTCCTAAGGAAGTTAAATAGGATTCTTGCTGATTTACAAGGGTGTATCTGATGTGTATAGAACTATTTAAGGAACCAAACTTAGAATCTGCGGATTAAAATGACCACATTCCCTAGGAATGGTCACATGAGGTATGTAAGCATGGCCATGGGACATCACCCCACACAGCTCCACTTTGTGTGCTGAGCTCACACATCACTGAGGGACCATATAGGTTTCATGTGGGCCAGAGCGTGTCCTCCTGTGGGAAGCAGGTTCCTGCAGTTAGTGTTGCTGGGGTCTCAGATGCTTTCATCATACCTCAATATTTGACGCTTGAAAATGCAAGTAAAACTTGATACTGTGGACGATTTATGGTTTGGGGGGACTGATTAGGCAATACAATCCTTTATGTCATCCCATATTGGTTGGATGTGGTCTTATCCAAGTCTCTAATGTTTCCTGAAATACTTGCAATTGGCCAATGTTAAAGCAAGATAATCTGTGTACAGAGTGACTGGCGGATCATTGGTTTCATGGCCGTGATGGCCAAGTTTGTTGCTGAAGTATCTTCCAAAATTATGTATCATTCTTTTGCACGTGCCCATTTGCAACTTGAAAAGCCCAGAGGCATATTGCCCAGCTCCTTTGTAGTCCTTGTCATCAATTCCCTGGAAGTTCAAGATGATAAAACCTCTTGGTTGGTTTTTTTTTTTTCAGGATTTTATTTATTTATTTGACAGAGACAGAGAGAAAGAACACAAGGAGGGAGAACAGCAGAAGGAGTGGGAGAAGCAGGTTCCCCACCGAGCGGGGCTCCCAACGTGGGGCTCATCCAAGGACCTGAGCTGAGGGCAGAGGCTTAACCCACTGAGCCACAGAGGCTCCCCAACAGCTCTTATTAAATCCCAAACCCCATCTATGATAATTCAGTTCTTTTGTACAATTTACCATAGTTAGGAAAACAGTAGGGATAAGAACAGAGGAATTACAGGGAGCAATCTTACCTTGAAAAAATATGTTCATTTTCAGGAAATGTGCCACACCACACACGTGTGAAAATGGTTCCTGCCACCATGGCAGAGCTAGGCTGATGGCAATTCCCTGAAGCCAAATCATCAGGAACACACCTCCCAGGAAACAAACTGGGGATTTTATTCCTTGCAACCAGAAAGTACACACCCCATGGTCTCAGGAAGAGGGTGTTAGCAAAAACCTATTGTAGTTGGGAAATGCCCTTCACAGTGTCCTTCATGATACAAGTGCGAGGGAACATCACCTAAAGGTGAGGAACACACTTTTATTGTGGTTCTTGATTTCTTTGTTTGTTTATCAACATGACCAAATTTTATTTGGAATGAGAATTAAAAGGACATTTGACAGTTGAGGAATGTATATATATTCTGATCCAGTTGTACAAGTAATCTAGGTTAAATTACCAAGGAAATTTTACATTATTTCATCAAGCAGCAATATAATTAAAAGGGCTAAAAACCATGCATTCCTTAAGTAACTGGGAGGACCAAAATGCATCTTACCAGAGAAAAACATGTGAGAATACAAAGAAAAGAGAATTCTGTCATTTACCAGGGAAAGAGCACGAAGACAGTCCTCCCCATCACAAGTCAGGCAGTTGAGTTTACCACATTTGGGGATATCACAAGAGTCAGCAGGACCGTCGTGCAATGGTCAAACCTCATCCTGGGAAAACCACCTACTTGATAGTGGCATTTTCCCTGCTAAGTAAATATGACTCCCTCCTCTTCTGCTCCAGTCCAGCCTCACCGGCTGTCCACCCCACATACATGTTCACTCGCCACCCTGACCCCCAAAATCCTTGGCACCCTGTCCTGTCCTAAGCATACTCACCTTCCACAGGAGTCTTTCTGATACAATGGAAGAAAAAGCACTGCTACATCCTCTGTCCCAGGAATTCTCTGGCCCAGAACTGCCCCGCAAGGGCACCTGTTTGACATTAGACACGTTGCGCCCATGACATCAGGGGCAAACACACACATGCACACATGCACGCATGCACACAGAGCACTCATCACAGGGAAGGCTGTCCCAGCTTGAGAGGAACGTGAGGGAGGACTTTCCAGCAGACAGAGAAGCACAGATCCATCTCTCTCTCTCTCTCTCTCTCTGTCTCTCTCTCTCTCTGCCCCATTCCTTAGAACCTGTTTTGAGGAGACAGAGTACATTGGCTGCACTTGTGGAACTCAGCCTCCTAGCCAGTGCCCCACGCACCCCCCAGGCCTGGACACCCCGGGGGAGGGGGCGGGAAACCCAAAATCAGAAACTTCTGGGCCATGCCTTGGGCTGACACCTGCCAGCAACATCCCAGGCCCTGAGAACACCACCAGGACCAGCTTCTTCACCAGGTGGGCTCCTAGGGCAGAGCTGCGGTGCCCTCTGGTGGCCGCCCGAAAGAGAGCGCCCAAGGATTCTGCTCCCTTAGACTGGGCTCTGGGTTCACAGTAGGGGGTTAGCAGGTTCCACATGCCCTGCTCTGCCGCTGCCTTCCCTCCCTCCAGCGTTTCCCCTCGGATGAAATTTCTGCATCAAAGTCAGCCTGTGGACCGAAAAAAGTCAGGTCTAGGAAGCAAAGCAAAACAAATACTCCCAGGAGACAAGTACTTGGCAATTCTATGGTCATGGAAGGAGCCCCCAGGATCCTAATTTGCCATAGTCTTGATTGTGCCTTGAGAGAATGCTTTTCTTTTATGGGACTGTTGTAATTCGAAAAGAAAGGGGGTGGAGGGGCATCCAACTTTAGTTGTCACATAAATTCATAGTGAGGTGGGGGCAGTAGGGACCCATGTTAATGCCAGGAACCTGTATGCATGTTCTATCACAGAGCAAGTGGGACACTGCAGAGGTGCTTATGTTAAGGACCTTGAAATGGTGAGATGATCCTGGATTCTCCAGGCAACCTCTGGAAAGACAAGGGGGTCTTAAAACTGGAAGAGGCAGAGAAGGAGGTCAGAAGGATGCTGTGTGAGGACGACTATCCCTGCTGGGGCTGGGGCTTAGCATAGAGGAGGGGCCTCTAAAAGCTGGAACAGGCAAATAGAACCACTGCTTCACCTAAAAAAAAATAGAAACTGTCAGATATTTTACCAGCAAAAATGGGATTTTTCAGGATAAAAGGGAAAGGTGATCTGGGAAAAATCAGCATTGGCAAATCCATAGGTGAGTCCAGAGAACAAATGGGAGGGACAGTTTTGAAAGAGGTCAGTTGGGAAGATTGTTCTAAAAGTCCATCGGGGTGAACTGTGAGTTGGAAGAGCACTGGTGTCTCCCTGGGAGAACAAAGCTAGCATTCCTGACTCTGGCCTGGTTAGTAGAGGCCTATGCCTGTGCAATGTCAAGTCCCTGTAAGGTCAGATCAGTCCCTCCCCTGGGGCTGTAGTGCCCTAGGAGGTAAGGAAGGCAGAGGAGCTCCCTTGCTAAAACCTCCAAACTGCATTTTAGTGCAGTTTCCCTTGACTAATTTCCACCCTCTCCTAGAGCCTTCAGAAGAGAAGGTGCCCTGTGGACATCTGGATTTTAGTCCACTGAGATCCTTGTTGGGACCTTGCACCCTCAGAACTGTAAGGTAAAAATGTGTGTGTGAGTGGAGCCCTTTCTGGGGTCTCTTGGGACCAGTAGGGGAGTGCCTGGATGGGAGCAAGGAATCCCTGACCCTCCTTTAGCACCAGCTTTGCAGTCCAGGGCTTTGACACAACTCGTGGCTCTCTTTATTTCCCTAGGGATCAGAAGTCAGACCTGGGCTCAGTGTTACCCATGAGACACCCTAGAAAGGCTGGGAGAGAGCCCACACTTACCATGAGGCCACGTTGTGGTCAGTCTCATTCTTCCTGGGGAGGATGCTGGAGAGAAGAGAAATGAGCAGAGCAGGCTCAGGGGCTTTCAAGAGCCATGCCCACTGACACAGGAGAGCTCTTATCACAGACCTCAGGGCAGCATCCTCTCAGCCCCCACGCAAGGGGTGGGTGTCTCCTGCACTCTCCCCCAGTGTTGACGAAAAACTTAGAAAAGCTAATGAGATGGCAGCAGTGGAGCAGCGGAAGAAGCTCACCTTCCCCAGGTTCTGCTCAGCCCTCAGGTCCACCTCCACAAGCTCTGGGACTGGGCTTCAGAGCAGGAGCTGCCACTGAACAGCACCCCCAGCAGCATAGGCTGACCCCACTTGGTGGAGGAGGAGGCACACAGTACTGAAGCCCCTGGGCAAGGCCAGGAAGGACGCTTCCCCATGGACAAGCCTCAGGCGGTTAAGGCACTCCTGCTGGACCCCATCCTCTTGCCAGAGATGGTGGGCAACAGGGAGACTGCGCACAATGGCTAGACGTTCAATCAGGTGGAAACCAAGCCACTACCCTGGCGAGGTCTCCATCACCTCCAACCTGGAAAGCAGGACAGCCCTGCATGGGCGTCCTAGGACCACTCAGTCCTCCTGCTTCATCCTTCTCAAGTAGCCTTTTGGGCCCATAAGGGCACAGGCTTCTCTCAAAAAGAAAAAAAAAATACACAACAAAAGCTGCCCTTTGTTCTGGCTCAGTGGTTTTTAAATACAAACTTGTAAGGGTTTTCTTACTTCAAGGTTGGGCCCTGGCTCTGGCTCTGCATTCTGTACAAGTCTATATTCAGACTGTACAAGTCTGTACAGACTGGATTTACTCTCCTACCTGAAAAAAACAAAGCAACTGCAAAGACACACAAGATGCATAAAATGCAGATTTCCAAGTTTCTGGGCATCAGGGAAAGAAGAGAACCTTCCTAGACAGGAAAGCACACAGGTGAGCGGAGCCCTATATCTGCTCCAAGGAACTGGCTCAAGAGAGTTTCCAAGCGAGGCCACGGGGCAGGAGAACCTGAGCAGGAGCCCCATGGACATCCTGGAGCTGAGGACACTGAGTTGTGAGACCCCAGGACGCTGTCCCAGGAGGACAGTGTTGCAGAAAGTCACTTAGCCAGAGCTCTGCAGGAGATCTGGGGTGAGGTGCAGTGCGGTCCTACTCAGGACCATGGTCATCAATTGTCCTACTCCATGGATGGCAAGGTCTGCAACTCGGGGGCAATCATTTGAAAGGGGTAGAGAGAACAGCGCCTGGAGCTCTCGCAGGAAAAATGACCATAATCAGGAGACAGATCAGTCACCTGAACTGAACCCACAGATGATGCAGATGGGACAACTACCAGAAAATGACATAAGAACTTTTAGTGTGTTTACAATCAATTGAAAATGCGAAATAAATAAATAAAAAATATAAACAAGACCCCATCTAAGAGATGAAAGTGACAATGTCTGAAAGGAATGTATGGCAAGAGATTGACAGCAATGAGAAAATGTAGAATAGAAATTCTGATAGAATCGTGTTGACTCTATAGATCCCTTTGAGTAGTATGGCCTTAGGAACTACAGTAAATCTGCCATACATGAGCACAGTTTCTTGCTCATTAGGTCTGTAATCTCCTACAGCAATGTTTTTTACTATTCAGTAAGCAGGTCTTACTTCTCCTTGAAGGAACTGATGCCTACATATTCTACTGTTTTGGGTGCCACTGTCAATGGAATTGCTTTTCTTAATCTCCTCTGATCGATCATTGCTAGTGCATGGAAGCACACCTGATGTGTGTATACATGGTCCCTGCAACCTTACAGAATGAGTTTATGGACGCTAATATTCTTGTGTGTGGATGACTTGAGATTTTTCTATGTTTAGGAGCATGTGCTCTGTAAATAGAGATGCAGGTTGACCCTTGAAGAATGCAGGGTTAAGGGTGCTGACTCTCAAAGTCAAAAATCTGTGTATAATGTTTGACTGCCCAAGACTGAACTAGTAATAGTAGCTGTGGACTGGAAGCCTTAGTGAAAACATAGTCAACTGATGCCTCTTTTGCAAGTTATTTGTATTCTACACTGTATACATATAATAAAGTAAGCTAGAGAAACAAATGGTATTAGGATAATCATAAGGATGAGAACATATAGTTAGAGTAGTATGCTTTGTTTATAAAAAGGGAACCCGGAAGTGTACACGTACTGTTCTAAAATATGTTGTACAAGGTCATCTATAGTTTTATTTCTTCCTTCCCACATGCTATTTACACGCTTGAGATTTGAAAGATATTCTTGCCCAGGATAGAATTTTATCTTTCTGCGTGTGGACACCCCTGGATTTTGCCCTCAGTGAGGAGGAGCGACAGATGGGATTTCACCTCAGCCCCAGAGCCTTGGATCAACACCTACAGGGATAATAAGACTACAGGAGTCCTTGTTCTTTGGACAGACGCTCCAAATTGAAGGACGGTGTCCACGGAGGCCATTGCAAGTAGGTCTCAGGGCTCTGGAGCTGCCCCCAGCAGGATGCCAGAGCAATCTCACTCTCTCACCTTCCCATCTTCCCTCTCTCTTTCCCCCTGCACTCCATGTTGCCGCCCCCTCCGCCCCCACCATCCTCCTGCTCCATTACAGCATTCCATAGGCATGCTTCTCCCTGCCACCAGCATCCCCGGCTGAGACCTTGGAGCTCCTCTGGGTGGGGAGTTCAGTGTTGTTCCAAGTGTTGTCCTCTAGATATTTCTCCCACCCTTGCTCAAATTTAAGTCAGCTGCATATCACAGACTTGTAAACATTTTTGCCAATAAGAAAATATTGGAGGTTGTGTGTGCATCTCTCTGTGTGTGTTGCCTTGGAAATCGTAAGGTGCTGCATCAGGAATCTGGAGTGCCTCCCCTCAGGACAGGATAGGGTCCTTGCAGGTCAAGAGCCATTCTGAGCCCTGAGAGAATTCTAAATGTTGGCTGACACTTCCCAAGATCAACCCAGAGACCCTATACTTTTAGTACTTGTTGGGTTTCCCGTGTGTTCTCAGAAGTCCACTGGCTGACAAAAGTTGGCACACTAAGTAGAGAAGTAGACCAAGGAACAGAATATTCCCTGGATAACCACATTACCCTCTGCCCTCACTGAAGTCTCTCTGAAAATGGGAATGGGCAGTCTATATACCTTGCACTCAGTAGCATATAGGGGAAATAGTGGAACAGTGGAGTAAGAGTTCAAGTTATTATATCCTTAGACTCTACATGAGGGCACGAACAAACTCTACTGAAAAGTTTTGTGGGATATGCAGGTGGGTAGGAGGGGTTAATGGAGCCTGCAATTACACAGCTCAGTATAATTTAATAATGTAATATCTTTCCCACTTCACAGGGTTTTTCTATGATTTTGTCTGATGCCAGGACTGAATCTAAATATATGTGTACTATCCCATTGACTGATTTGCAAATGTTGAATCATCCTTGCAACGAAGAATAAATCACACCTTGTCATGGTGAATAATCTTCTTAATATGCCGTTAGATCCTATTTGCTAGGATCTCGACGAGAGCCTTGCATCCATATTAATCAGGTATATTGGTCTGAAATTCTCCTTTTTTTGGGTCTTTGCCTGGTTTGAGGATCAGGGTAATCTTGGCTTCATTAAAAGGATCTGGAAGTTTGCCTTCTGCTTCAATTTTTTGAAACAGCTTTAGGACAATAGGTATTATCTATTCTTTGAACGTTTGGTAGAATTCCCTAGGGAACCCATCAGGTCCTGGGCTCTTGTTTTTTAGGAGCATTTTGATCATTGCTTCAATCTCATTATTAGTTATCAGTCTATTCAGGTTGTCAGTTTCTTCCTTGTTCAATTTTGGAAGTTTACAGTTTTCCAGGAATACATCCATTTCATCTACGTTGCTAAACTTATTGGCATATAACTGCTTATAATAATTTCTGATGATTGTTTCTAGTTCCTTGGTGTTAGTTGTGATCTCTTCCTTTTCATTCATAATTTTTTAAATTTGGGCCTTCTCTTTTTTCTTTTGGATTAGTGTTGCCAATGGTTTATTGATCTTATCAATTCTTTCAAGAAATGAGCTTCTAGTTTCATTGATGTGTTCTACTTTATCTCCAGTTTCCATCTCATTGATCTCTGCTCCAATCCTGGTTATTTCCCTTCTTGTGTCAGGAATTGGATTAATTCATTGTTGATTCTCCAGTTCATTAAGGTGTAAAGACTGCCTGTGTTTTCTGGATTTTTCAATTTTTTTGAGGAAGACTTGGATGGCTATATATCCCATAGGTTTTGGACTGAAGTGTCTTTGTTCTCATTTGTTTCCTTGAATAGTTTAAGCTATTCTTTGATATCCTGGTTGATCCAAGCATTCTTAAGCAGGGTGGTCTGTGGCTTGCAGGTGTGTGAATTTCTTCCGAACTTTTTCTTGTGGTCGAGTTCCAGTTTCAAAGCATTGTGATCTGAGAATATGCACGGAATAATCTTAATCTTTTGGTATCATTTGAGCCCTGATTTGGGACCCAGTATGTGGTCTATTCTAGAGAAGGTTCCATGTGCACTCAAGAAGAATGAGTATTCTGTTGTTTTAGGGTGGAATGTTCTGTATATATCCATGAGGTCCATCTGGTCCAATGTGTTGTTCAATCCTCTTGCTTCTTTATTCATTTTCTGCTTGGATGATCTATTACTGAAAGTGGCATGTTAAGATCTTCTTCTATTAATGTATTTATATCAATATGACTCTCTCTCTTAACAGTTTTATTTATTTATTTATTTATATTTATTTGACAGAGTGAGATCACATGTAGGCTGAGAGGTAGGCAGAGAGAAAGGGGGAAGCAGACTCCCTGCTGAGCAGAGAACCTACTGTGGGGCTAAATCCCAGAACCTGACCTGAAGGCACAGGCTTAACCTACTGAGCCACCCAATCTCTCCCCCACAACACTCCAGTTAACAGTTTTCTAATGTAATTGGCTGCTCCCACATTGGGGGCATAAATATTTACAATTGTTAGAACGTCTTGGTGGATAGTCCCTTTAAGAATTATGTAGTGTCCTTCTGTATCTCTGACTACAATCTTTAGTTAAAATCTAATTTATTTGGTATGAGAATTGGTACCCCAGCCTTCCTTTGAGCCCCCTTTGCATGAAAAATGCTTCTCCATCCCTTCACTTTCAGTCTGGATGTATCCTTTGGTTCAAAATGTGTCTCTTGTAGACAACATATGGATGGGTCCTGTCGTTTTATCCAATCTGCAACCCTGTGTTGGTCTTTGGGCATATTTAAGTCATTCATGTTGAGAGTGATAATTCAGAGATACGTTTTTATTGACATTGTGTTACCTGTGAAGTCTTTGTTTCTATAAAGAAGAGATAGAAACCACATGGTCCTCTCAATCAATGCAGAAAAAAAAAATTTGAAAAAATCCAGCATCTGGGCCTGATTAAAATGAATCAAAGTATAGAGATAGAGGGAATATTCCTCAACTTCACAAAGTGTATTTATGTAAAATGCACAGCATCCTCAAAGGGAATAAGCTGACTACCTTCCCGTTGAGATCAGGAGCACAACAAAGATGCCCACTCTCACCACTCTTGTTCAATATCGTATTAGAAGTCCTAACAACAGCAATCAGACAACAAAGAGAAATAAAAGGTGTTCAAATTGGCAAGGGAGAAGTCAAACTCTCTTTCTTCACAGATGACATGACAGTTTATGGATACTTTATATGGAAAACCCAGAAAGCTCCATCCCCAAACTACTAGAACTCATACAGCAATTCAGTAATGTGTCAGGATACAAAGTCAATGTACAGAAACTAGTTGCTTTCTTATATGCTAACAATGAAAATACAGAAAGGGAAATTATGAGAATCGATTCCATCTACTATAGCACCAAGAACCATAAGATACCTGGGAATAAACCTAAGGAAAGGGGAAAAGGATTGGTACTTGAGGAACTACAGAACACTCATGAAAGGAATGGAAGAAGACACAAAAATATGGAAGACCATTCCATGCTCATGGATTGGAAAAATAAACATTGTAAAAATGTCTATAACACCTAGATCATTCTCTACTTTCAGTGCCATTCTGATCAAAATTCCACTAGCATTTTTCAAAGAGCTGGAGCAAACGATCCCAAAATTTGTATGGAATCAGCAGAGACCATCAATTGCTAAGGAAATGTTGAAAAAGAAAAACAAACCTTGGGCATCACATTGCCTGATTTCAAGCTTTAATACAAAGCAGTGATCACCAAGACAGCATGACATAAAGTGGTCTATGTGTCTGGCATAAATCAGACACATAGACCACTGGAACAGAGGAGAGAACCCAAATATGGACCCTCAACTCTATGGTTAGATAATCTTCGGCAAAGCAGGAAAAAATATGCAGTGGAAAAAAAGACCGTCTCTTCAATAAATGGTGCTTGGAAAATTGGACAGCTATATATAGAAGAATGAAACTTGACCATTCTGTTACACCATACACAAAGATAAACTCTAAATGGATAATAGGCATCAATGTGAGGCAGGAATCCTTCAGAATCCTAGAAGAAAACATAGGGAGTAACCTCTTTGATATCAGCCATGGCAAATTCTATCAAGATATGTCTTCAAAGGCAAAGGAAGCAAAAGCGAAAATGAATTTTTGGGATGTCATCAAGATCAGAAGGTTCTGAACAGCAAAGGAAACAGTCAACAAAACAAAGAGACAACCCACGGAATGGGAGAAAATATTTTCAAATGACAGTACAGACAGCAGGCTGATATCCAGGATCTATAAAAACTTCTCAAATGGAGCACAGACAAAACAGATAATCATGTCAAAAAATGGGCAGAAGACATGAACAGACACTTTTCCAATGAAGACATACAAATGGCTATCAGACACATGAAAAAATGGTCATCATCACTAGCCATCAGGGAGATTGAAATAAAAACCACATTAAGATATCACCTTACACCAGTTAGAAAGGCCAAAATTAACAAAACAATAAATCATGTGTGTTGGAAAGGATGTGGAGAAAGGGGAAGCCTCTTACGCTACTGGTGGGAATGCAAGTCGGTGCAGCCACTTTGGAGAACAGTGTGGAGATTTCTTAAGAAATTAAAAATAGAGCTTCCCTATGACCCTGCAATTGCACTCCTGGGTATTTACCCCAAAGATACAGATGTAGTGAAAAGAAGGGCCATCTGTACCCCAGTGTTCATAGCATCAATGTCCACAGTCACCTAACTGTGGGAAGAACCAAGATGCCCTTCAACGGACGAGTGGATAAGGAAGATGTGTCAAGGTTGTGGGGAAAATAGAACCCCTGTACATGGTAGAAACATAAGTTGATACAGCCATTTTTTTTCCAAAAAGAATGAAAGTAAAACTACCATGTGAGGCAGCAATCCCACTTTGGGGTGTATATTCAAAGGTACTGAAAACAGGATCTCAAAGAGATATCTGCACCCCATGTTCATTGTAACATTGTTGACAGTAGCCAAGACAATGAAACAACTTAAGTGTTGCACAGGTGAATAAAATGTAGGTCATGGACATGAAAAGTCCAGCATAAAGAATATACTCAATTGTATTGTAATAACAGGGTATAGTGACAGATGGTGATTACACTTATTGAGTAATACTGAGTAGTGTGCATAATTGTCAAATTAATGTGTTGTACACCTGAAACTAATATAATATTGTATATCCATTATACTTTAATGATAAAGCAA
>NW_026740030.1:7606-16143 GCF_022355385.1 Mustela nigripes | reverse complement strand
TGATATTTTCTTCCATATAATCCTTATTCATTTCAAATATCAGGGATTATGACTCAGAATTACAGACTTGTGGGACAGTGAGGCAAGACATGGAGGTTGTTGTCCTGATCTGCTGCTCCCTGATTATGGGACTTAGGAAAAAGTTCCTCACATCCACTTGGTATCTATTTCCTCTTAAGAAAATAAGGAATTGTAGCTTTCATGGATCCTTACACTTGCAAAGTATAAATATTTTTTACTCAATTGATTTTCTAACTTATTTACTGATTTATCATAATTATCTATTAATTTTCCATCATTTTCTTACATTCATTATTCTCTTTATTATATTGTTTATATTATTTATATTATTTTTCCAAACCTTTGTCTGTTTGTTTTTATCATTGCTTTTCTGTCCAAAGAAGAGTACAGAACATTCCACAATTTCTCCTAGTCTCCTGAAGTGACAGCTAAAGAGTCCCATGTTTGAAACCAGGATTTCAAAATAGCATTCTCATTTTTCAGTTTTTACTACAATGGACTTTTTAAAGATGTTTTGTAAACTATTAAAATGCCAAATTGTTACATGAATTAGAAGCCTAAAATTTATAAAAGAAATCGTTACCAAGAAGATATATTTCTAGATTATTCATGCAAAATAAGCAAACAAACAATTACCTTAGAAAACAAATGAAAACGGATGGATGATTCTGTAGCTTCTCAAAGAGATGACTTAGGTGCAGGCATTCAACAATGATAAAGGTAAGAATAAAGAAAAGATGGAGAAGAAAAAAACGAATTCACAGTTTTAGTATCAGCCAATTCCAATTAATAGTGAAAGGGATATCCTTGTCTTCTTGAACTCATGACAATGAAAAAAAAAAAAAAAAAAAACACCTCCAAAATCTAAAGATAGTAGATCTCTTGGGACAAAAAAAGGTAATGAGAAGAAGTCCCATACTTTGTGGATAGTCAAATTATATTTAAAATGTAATCAATCACTGAATTCTACTCCTGAAATTAATATTACACTATATGTAAAGCAGCTGGCATATAAATAAAAACTTGAAATTACAAAAAATAAAAAAAATAAGAAAAAAAAATCTTAAAAACTAACTATGAATACTCAAATAAGAATGAGAAGTATATCATAAAACTGGAAGGAAAATCTCAACTGAATCTGGCCCTTTCTGTCTTGTCCTTTTTTCCCCTTTGGTGCAGTAATGAGCCTTAGTGTCTACTTCCCTAAATATACAGGGTTGGGGACTCTTGGAGAAGCTACAGGGGAACAGTCAGGAAGAGTATTTAAAGGCACTGGACCTGTCCATGGCAATCCCTATGGGAATGGAGTTCTTGGACAAAGCTGGTAAAAATAAACTCAGATGATTTTAATTTGCATTTCTTTGGTTTTTCAAAAGAAAATATCAAATTTGTTTCAAATATCAAATATATGATGTTAAACATCAAATACAGTTTTCATGGTCAGTGATAAAATTTTTAAAGTGGCCTTATTCTTCTCTACACAAGGAATGAACCCTAATGCGTCCATTATATTTATTACAGGTCTTCCACTGCTTCCACCATCGAGGCTAATTATTTACTAATATTGAAGGTTTCAGCTTTTTGTGAAAATAATTAAGGTCAAACTCAAATGTCCCCATTCCCACAAAGTTTAGCCAGAATATACACCTTTCTGAAACCTAATGTCATGCTCCAAGTTATCCCATTACACTCACAATACCTAATTTCACCAGATCATTTGAGTCTCCTTTCATAGATAGTCTGAAAGTTTTTTTTTTTGTTGTTGTTGGTTGGTTTGTTTTGTTTTGGGAAGTTTTGTGTGTTTTCTTTAAATATTGGTGTTCTTCTCTCATTTTCTCAATAAACTATTAACACAATGAAAAAAGGCTCTAATGATTTGCAGACCTTATTTAATAATTTAAATTTAGATCATGGCAAGAGCAATAGCAGTAATTGAAAAGTCATTACAAAGCACTAGCAATTGTGCTAAGGATGTTAAAGGGATTTTTAAAATGTAATGCACATAATGACCTCATGAGATGATATTTTAATATTCCCCAGAGGCACAAAGAGATAATTGATAAGACTAGGCAGCTAGTAACTAGTATAGTAGAATTTGACCTTGCTAAGATGCTTTACTGACCCTACAATGACTGTGACCAGTAATTCTACACTTTATACAGAGTAAGGCATTAATAAGTGTATTTGAATTTTTATTAAAATAATAATGTACTGAATAGTTCAAAATAACTCTTTAATTTTTGAACTGTAGTACTTAAGATACATACTTTTATTTTCCAACATATCCAGTCTACTTATAGTAGAACCTCAATTGCACTAACAAAATAAATTTCTAATTTTTATAGTTTTGATTTTAGGATGGCAAAGTAACATAATATTTAAAGGATTTTTTTTTCATTTTTTACTGAAACACACATATGAGTCTGTTTCACTGTCTAAACAATTTAATTTCTTTGCTTTTGATGTTACAAACACTGCAAGGAAGACTGATTACTTTTATGTGTACACAACGTGTATGTGCATGTAAATGGACACAGAAAATAGCAGAAGGATGCACCATGGTAACAGTGTCAAAAATCTAATTAGAGGGGCGCCTGGGTGGCTCAGTGGGTTAAGACGCTGCCTTCGGCTCAGGTCATGATCTCAGGGTCCTGGGATCGAGTCCCGCATCGGGCTCTCTGCTCAGCAGGGAGCCTGTTTCCTCCTCTCTCTCTCGGCCTGCCTCTCTGCCTACTTGTGATCTCTCTCTGTCAAATAAATAAATAAAATCTTAAAAAAAAAATCTAATTAGATATGCAGCTTAAATATTTAGTAGAAAAGGCAGTTTTATGTGAGATGCATTTGCCAGATGTCCAGGATGATTCATGTTACCACCTCAGACGTTGAAGCCAGAGAGTCTGAATTTAAATCCCAGGTGTACCTTTCACAGGCAATGTGGCTTCGGGTAAGACACTTATCTCACTGGAATTTAGATTCTTCTCTATTTTATCATACTTTAGAAATACATAATCAATATTAGTAGTAGTAGTTGTAGTAGTAGTAGTGCTATTATTAACTATTGTTATTAGAAATTTTCTGACACAGTTTGTAAAGAAACTTGGAAATATCTCCAGGACAAAGCATTCCAGTCACAACCCTTAGACCTAAGTCACTGTTATTCAAGGACAAAATAAGACAACTGCTCACTGCCCAAAACTCTATGACACTGAAATATAAACTCCACACTCCAAGGCCTCATCCATGACACTGACGTGTTCATGCATGCAGACAATTTGTGATAGCTGAAGTGATTGTGTAAGCTACTTGATGAAGATCATACATTTAGTTGGATTCAAGGATTAAGTTAATATAAAATGTTATGTATATTTCCTCAATTTCCACATAGATAACATTTGGAAGAGGATGCAAAAGTGGCACATTTCATAGGGATAGAACAATCCTCGTTTTATAAATATTGACTTATTAATTCTTCAGTTCCCAAGTTAAAGCTATGATTTTTAAAACTTCTTTTACACTGTGGTAGAAATAATTCCAAAATATCCCTCAGAATTTCCTGCCCTAGCCCCAGGGACTAGATATTATAGCACATATTAATGCAGAATTACTTGTCTAAAGGCATTCCAACAATGTAATTGGTTACTGGCATGTTGACTTTAAGTTACATGTTTCAATCCTATCGAATCCCATGAGCTCTTTAAAAGAAGAGAATTTTTCCTGACTGGCAACAGAAAAGTACGTAGGAGAGATTCAAAGTACAGTTTGACTAAAATGCACCACCCCTGGTTTTGAAGATGAGAGGCCACATGAAAAGCCCTCTGGGAGCTGAGAGCCGACCTTCCCCCCTTCTCCCTGACTGCCAGCTAGGAAGTTTTTAGAGACAGGAGACCCCATCTTGAAGCTCCATTTTCCTTTCTAACGAATAAACTCTTGAACTAGGACAGAACACTAATTATTTTTATAAGCAATTACTCATAAAATCCAAAAGAACAACTATCGTAAGAACCATAATACTAATGAACTTCATGAGGACAGAAAAGTTAACTACTCCATACCAGGAATACATTTGTTTGACAGCATCAATATAATAATCAATTCGATAGTAATTAAAGACAGGGTGCCTGGGTAGCTCAGTGGGTAAGGCCATAGACTCGTAACTTCACCTAGGGTCATGATCTCAGGGTTGTAAGATCCAGCCCTGTGTTGGGTGTGGAGCCTGCTTGGAACTCACTCCCTACCTCCTTCTCTGACAATCTCCACCTCCCTGAACTCTCTCTCTCTCTAGAAAGAAAGAAAGAAAGAAAGATATGAAAGAGATAGTAATCAAGAGCAGGACCATTTGTCAGTACCAAATGAAATTGTTTGTTTCTTTCTATCTCTCTCCTTTATCTAAATCATCTGATTACTCCTTTCTTCTCTCTCTTAAAAAACCCTTTGCTTTCCCCACATAAGCACGACACTTTTCCTGCTTACACCAAATCGATGCTTCCCAAATTGCAATTCTGAGACCCCAAATAGTGGCCTGTTTTCTTGTTCAGTTTCTCCTCCTTTTCTCACATGAAACAATGAGGGGGCACTGAAAAAACAGGATTTATTACTCCCAAGTCACAGAGGGTACATTACAGGCCTGGGGCCCCACAGGTATGCAGAGTCAGGGAGAGACAGTAAAAGCTTGCCAATCTGATATTCTGTCTTTATTGGGATCAAGAGTAGGGTACCACTATTGCGGGTTTACTACTTGTGAATTTAAAATATAAAGTCCAGGAAGAAAAACACAGAGTCACCAAATGATCACTTAGAGGTCACCCAGGGCTTTCCAAAAAAGGGACTTCACTGGTGGGGTAGCCTGACCCTCACCTAGTTGTGTCCCTGGCACTGTGTTCACTGCAGATGAGAAGTCTTTGAAATGGATGCTCCAGCCATCAACGCTTAATGTTAGTACTTTAAATTATAATTTAAAAAAATCCAGGACTCCTGGGTGGCTCAGTCAGTTAAGTGTCTGCCTTTGGCTCAGGTCATGATCCTAGAGTTCTGGAATCCAGCTCCCTCATCAGGCTCCATGCTCAAGGGAAGTCTGCTTCTCCCTCTGTCCACAGCTCCTCTACTTGTGCTCTCTCTCTCTCACTTTCTCTCTCTCTCATAAATAAAATCTTTAAAATAAAAAGTGTAATTGTCAGGCACATACACTATTCCTAATAGGGTCACATTGTGAAGATTAAGAATCCAAAATATTCTTTCCTTAGGGGACACAATTCAACTCCTAATATCAACTTTCAAGTCCTAAGTAAGTTTTTCATCTCAAAAGATTGTATGTTCATATGCATTACATGCAGCAATAGGCAAAATTATTTAAAGTCAGTACATTTTTACATAGGGGATCTCACATATTATTATGTTCATGGCCCACCAAGGTTGCCTTAGTTCCTCCAATGTTTGAATCAAAATTTATCTTCAAGATAGCCTTTTCAAAATGAGTATCTGCTTTTTAAGAAATTGAAATAGCTTGTGTAAATTTATGGTGTACAGCATGTTTATCTGATACATTATAATATTGTAGTATGATTGCCATTAAGAAAAATAAGAACTTGCAAGCTGTCTTGAGAACAGTGTAGTATCAGTAATAGAAGTTATACCATTCTGCAATGCATATGAGGAAGTGTTCAAGAAAACTTGTAGTAAAGATGTTTCTAAGAATGCCAAGAGGTATAAAAATAAAGATAACCCACATATATATCTATGTGTATATATATACACATATATACACATACACACACACCCTATGCTCAATCCTCAGTTGTCATGCCATTTCAATTCTTTCAGTTGAGCTTATTTTCTCTGAATATTTTTTGTGAATATGGACACACTGATGAGTTCCTGATGGGATACTTTTCTGCCTAGAAACTTTGGATCTAATTATTTCAAGCAATTTACATTAGGGCCCTTTGAATAAGAATTGAGTTTAAATCATATTCACTCCTAAACTAGCAAACCCAAGAATAATACAGACTTTGAAGACATGCCAATACATAAGATTAAAAAAAAAATGGACAATCAGGTCTTTCATACTTTTGGCAACTCTCTTTTACAGTTCTTTCCACAGATCTAACAAATTGTTCTGTGAGTAAAGCAAACAACAAGGTCATCTCCAATGATATGGGTCTGCAGAAAAGGTTGATCAGGATAGAACTCAACCCCAAACTTCTATTTTACTACACTGAAAACACCCCATCATTAAGTGTTCCCCAAGGTCACATTTGCACATAGTAGCCATAGAATCCTACAATTTCCTCATGTATGACATGTCCTCATAGAGAAAGATTTGACTTTCTTGTTTGGCCTTCCTTTGTGAAGTGCATCTGGTTAGAAGCAATGAAGGGTGTGGGAGGAATCTCAGGAAGAAACCAGATACCATTGTCTGACAGTTTGTTCAAATGAGGTAATCACAAGGTGTCTAGGCAAGAGAAGACTGTTGTTGCCATCTTTTAAGGGAGAGTTACTTATGACAACTACAAGTTTGCAAGTTCATCTGTGAATTCATTGTTCTCTCTCTTACCCACACAAATATGTCTACTGTAGATGTCAGAGTCCTACTCTTTCCCTATCAAGATACTGACATTAAAAAAAAAAAAAAAATCCTGGTGAGTTTGCACATTCCATCACGTTGGCAGTTCCACTACCTTTATCACAAAATTCTGAGCTGAAATTAGACCATAATCTCTATTGACAATACACATGGTAACAGCAACCACAGGAACTCCATATCAGAAGCATATCTAGGATGTATTTTGAATATAATGTCTCTGGGGAGGTACCTAAATTAGATCCAACATACGCTCCTTTTCATATATGCCTTGTCTTGAAATAGAAGAGGACATCAACTAAAACCCTGCCAACTAAGATCTACTGAAGTGTGACCATTGCAAGAGGAAAATCACCAAATGTGATCAATGATAAACTGCTTGAGATGGATAAATTCTGAATCTGAAAAAAAAAAAAATGATGCTTGTGTGTCACTAGTGTTCATTGTGCAATTTATAATATTCCATTCCCACAGAGATAAATAGATGATGATTTTTTCAAGGTAAAAAAGTTCTTTTTTTTCTTTTTAATTTTTATTTTAAGTAGGCTCCACACCCAGTACAGGGGTCAAAATCACAAGTCTGAGATAAAGAGTCATATGCTCTACTCCTGAGCCAGCCAGGTGCCCCTCAAATTAAGAAGTTCTAATATTCCTTGTACAATAAAGTTAATACAAACTTAGCAATTTTGATATAGTTTAGTAATTTATAAATAAAAGCCATGTTCAAGGTAAAGAAAAATATTCATTTAAATTTTTTATATGGCTAACAGACACATAAAAATTGTTCATCATCATTAGCCATCAGGAATATTCAAATCAAAACCACATTGAGATATGACCTTAGACCAGATAGAATGGCCAAAATCAACAAGACAGTAAACAAGTGTTGGAGAGGATGTGGAGAAAGGGGAACCCTCTTACACTGTTGGTGGGAATGCAAGCCGGTGCAGCCACTTTGGAAAACAGTGTGGAAATTCTTTGAGAAATTAAAAATAGAACTACTGGGGCACCTAGGTGTCCCAGTGGGTTAAAGCCCCTGCGTTTGGTTCAGGTCATGATCTCAGGGTCCTGGGATTGAGCCCCACATCAGGCTCTCTGTTAAGTGGGGAGCCTGCTTCTTCCTCTCTCTTCCTGCCTTTCTACCTAGTTGTGATCTCTGTCAAATAAATAAATAAAATCTTTGAAAAAAAAAATAGAGCTACCCTATGACCTGCAATTGCACTACTGGGTATTTATCCCAAAGATACAGATGTAGTGAAAAGAAGCACCATCTCTACTCCAATGTTCACAGCAGCAATGACCATAATCACCAACTGTGGAAAGAACCAATATGCCCGTCATCAGATGAATGGATAAAGAAGATATGGTCCATAGATACAGTGGACTACTGTGCCTCTATCAGAAAGAATGAATACCCAACTTTTGTATCAACATGGATGGGACTGGAAAAGATTATGCTGAGTGAAATAAGTCAAGCAGAGAAAGTCAATTATCATATGGTTTCACTAACTTGTGGAGCATCAGGAATAACACGGAGGACATTGGGAGATGGAGAGGAGAAATGAGTTGAGGGAAATCAGAAGTGGAGATAAACCATGAGAGACGGAAGACTCTGAGAAACAAACTGAAGGTTTTGGAGGGGAGGGGTGAACCTGGTGGTAATTATTAAGGAAGGCATGTATTGCACAGAGCACTGGTAGTGGTGCATAAACAATGAAGTTTGGAACATTGAAAACAAATTAAAATAAATTTTTAGAAGTGCAAATAATAAAATAGATTGAAATCAGAAAGATTCTTAGGGATCATGTAATTCAATACTGCTATGTTGATCAACAGTGACTAAAGGTGATATCCCTCACCACTGCATAAATATAGTTTTTATCCAAATACCTTGATCTTTCTCAAGTCACCCTCTTTTCTAGATTACATTAAAACTCAC
>NW_026740030.1:0-4606 GCF_022355385.1 Mustela nigripes | reverse complement strand
ATCCAAAATAATTTATCAGTTTAGACCTCAGCATTTGAAAGACTAAAAAGAAAAAGGGCTACATCATTGTTATTTCTGGTTGTCTCTGCGCTTCAGGAATATGACTGCATAGGTTACTTCTGTGTCCAATCTACCTAATGGTACAATTACATATTAGTCATGACATTCAAATTCACCACTTATATATAAATATTTACTTTCAAATATTGATGAATATTCTTTTTTTAAAGATTTTATTTACTTATTTGACAGACAGAGATCACGAGTAGGCAGAGAGGCAGGCAGAGAGAGAGAGAGAGAGAGAGAGAGGAGGAAGCAGGCTCTGAGCAGAGCAGAGAGCCCGATGTGGGGCTCGATCCCAGGACCCTGGGATCATGACCTGAGCCAAAGGCAGAGGCTTTAACCCATTGAGCCACCTAGGTGCCCCCTATTGATGAATACTCTAAGTGTGACTTGGAGAAAGTATCTTTTGTTTGTTTGTTTTCACTTTGGTTTCTTGTGAATTTGAAATAGTTTGGATATGATTTGGATCATCATTCTTATAATAGCAATAATTAGAATACTAACCTCTTTCCCTGATGTGAACACACACATGATAGCCACAATTGCAACTGACAGCAAATCACTTCAGGAATAGGCTCCAATAGGGTCACAAAACAAATGAAATTGCACAAATTCTTTTCCCATTAAAAAAAATATATATAATGCCTTGTTGATAAAGAAAAGATTTTTATTTTTGACTCTTACCTCAAACTAATTAGAATATTTATCTAATAGCACTAGCAGAGTTTTGTATTATTTGAATTATAATATTTAATTCAAAAATGTTTTAATTTCTTAAAGAATGAAATTTATCTTTTAGAAATATTTTTACTTTTTGTTTGATTTGGACATTTATAGGGAATGATGACCACTGAAAAGGATCTTGATGAATTCCTCCAGGGCGAAATTGAAGAAAGTTTCCAGCATAGGGCAGAAAGGAAAAAGAAAAGAAAGAAACATTAAGATGTAGGATACTGGGTCTAGTTAGAAACACAGTCTTTGAAAGGAAGGAAAATCAGCTTTTTTGGAAACCATCTGGCAATGGTAAATGCTTTGAGTATCACTTCTGATAACCACAAAGATCTCCAAAAATGATCTCTCCACCTTGCTTCCCCATAAAGCGTGCTACCACAGAAAATGACCTCTGGTTCCCAGCTATTGAAAGAATATTGAAGAATTAACAAATGCTAAAATTTCTATTCTTCTGTGTTTTGATAAAATTTGAGCATAAACATTATAATTAACAGTAAAATTATCAAACACACTGAATCCTGGGAAGTTGAGCTCTACTGTGAAGTTGAGGCTGGACTTTCTCAATCCTTTGTGTCTTTCCACAAATACTCCTAAAACCAGAAGAGGTTCCCAAAATATAAAGCACAGCTCCTTCTCTTCCCTTCATTGTAAGAAAATTACCACTTTTACTCTCCCCCGCCCCTTTCTCACTTCTCTTCAATCCTTAACTGTCCCCTCTACTTAATTGTTAGGAAAGTTTCTCACTTCCCTCTGCCCTTGTGTCATTATTAGAAAAACCTTCTCTACCATAAAGCTGCAACACATTTTTGCCATAGTTTTCATTATTACATGGATAAATATTTTCTATTTAAATTGTTAATTATTTTTATTTCCCATGGTATAAAGAATATTGTTCCAGATAACTACACACATATTGTCTTCACAACTTTTTTGAATCATTTATTTTCCGAATAATTTAAATATCACAATAATCTTTTCTAAAATCTTATACCTATTATGTTCTATTTCAGAGATGTGTGTTCAGCTTCCACAATATCTTTATCTCATAGTTAATATCACATACTTGTAATTATTTATAGCTGTGTACTGTATTATTTTTACTTTCTTTTATTTTTTATTAACATATAATGTATTATTAGCCCCGGGGTTACAGGTCTGTGAATCACCAGGTTTACACACTTCACAGCATTCACCATAGCACATATCTTCCCCAATGTCCATAACCCACCACCCTCTACCTACTCCCCTCCCCCCAGCAACCCTCAGTTTGTTTTGTGAGATTAAGAGTCTCTTATGGTTTGTCTCCCTCCTGATCCCATCCTGTTTCATTTATTCTTTTCCTACCCCACAAACCCCCCACATTGCATCTCTACTTCCTCATATCAGGGAGATCATATGATAATAGTCTTTCTCTGATTGACTTATTATGCTAAGCATAATACCCTCTAATTCCATCCACATCATCATGAATGGCAAGTTTTCATTTCTTTTGATGCCTGCATAGTATTCCATTATATATATATATATATATATATATATACACCATATCTTCTTAGTCCATTCAGCTGTTGATGGACATCTAGATTATTTCCATAGTTTAGCTATTGTGGATATTGCTGCTATAAACATTCAGGTGCATGTGCCCCTTCGTATCACTATGTTTGTATCTTTAGGGTAAATGCCTAGTAGTGTGATTGCTGGGTCATAGGATAGCTCTATTTTCAACTTTTTGAGGAACCTCCATACTGTTTTCCAGAGTGGTTGCACCAGCTTCCATTCCCATCAACAGTGTTGGAGGGTACCCCTTTCTCTGCATCATTGCCAGAATCTGTCATTTCCTGAATTGTTAATTGTAGCTATTCTGACTGGTGTGAGGTGGTATCTCATTGTGGTTTTCATTTGTATTTCCCTGATGCCGAGTGATGTGGAGCACTCTTTCATGTGTCTGTTAGCCATCTGGATGTCTTCTTTGCAGAAATGTCTGATCATGTCCTCTGCCCATTTCTTGATTGGATTATTTGTTCTTTGGGTGTTGAGTTTGATGAGTTATTTATATATTTTGGATACTAGCCCTTTCTCTGATATGCCGTTTGCAAATATCTTCTCCCATTGTGTCAGTTGTCTTTTGCTTTTGTTAAATGTGTCCTTTTCTGTGCAAAAGCTTTTGATCTTGATGAAGTCCCAATAGTTCATTTTTGGCCTTTCTTCCCTTGCTTTTGGTGATGTTCCTAGGAAGAAGTTGCTGCAGCTGAGGTTGAAGCAGTTGCTGCCTGTGTTCTCCTCAATTGATGGATTCCTCTCTCACATTGAGGTTCTTCGTCCATTTTGAGTCTATTTTCATGTGTGGTGTATGGAAATAGTCCAGTTGCATTTTTCTGCATGTGACTGTCCAATTTTCCCAACACCATTTGTTGAAAAGACTGTCTTTTTTAATTGGACATTCTTACAGCTTTGTCAAAGATTATTTGACCATAGAGTTGAGGGTCTACTTCTGGGCTCTTTCTTACTTTTTTAATTTTTTTCTTATTTTTTAAGATTTTATTTATTTGACAAAGAGAGAGATCACAAGTAGGCAGAGAGAGAGAGAAGGGGAATCAGGTTCCCTACTGAGCAGAGAGCTCGATCCCAGAGAGATCACAAACTGAGCTGAATCAGAGGCTTAACCTACTGAGCCACACAGGTGCCCCTGGGCTCTCTATTCCTTTCCACTGATCTATGTGTCTATTTTTGTGCCAGTACCATACCATCTTGATGATGACAGCTCTGTAATAGAGCTTGAAGTATGGAATTGTGATGCCACCAACTTTGGCTTTCTTTTTCAATATTCCTTTGGCTATTCGAGGTCTTTTCTTGTTCCATATAAGTTTTAGGGTTATTTGTTCCATTTCTTTGAAAATAAAAAAAAAAATGGATGGTATTTTGATAGGGATTGCCTTAAATGTGTAGATTGCTTTTGGTAGCATAGACATTTTCAAATATTTGTTCTTCCAATCCATGAACATGGAACATTTCTGCATCTATTTGAATCTTCCTCATTTTCTTTCATGAGTACTTTAGAGTTCTCTGAGTATAGATTCTTTGCCTCTTTGGTTAGGTTTATTCCTACGTATCTTATGGTTTGGGGAGCAATTGTAACTGGGATTCGCTCCTTAATTTCTCTTTCTTCTGAGACCTTTCTTGTTTCTTGTTGCTGGTGTAAAGAAATGCAACTGTTTATGTGCATTGATTTTATATCCTGACACTTTACTGAATTCCTGTACATGTTCTAGAAGATTTGGAGTGGAGTCCTTTGGGTTTTCCACATACAGTATCATATCATCTTCAAATAGTGATAGTTTGACTTCTTCTTTGCCTATTTGGATGCCTTTTGTTTCTTTTGCTTCTCTGATTGCTGGGGGTAGGACTTCTAGTGCTATGTTGAATAGCAGTGGTGATAATAGACATCCCTGTGGTGTTCCAGACCATAGCAGAAAATCTCTCAGTTCTTCTCCATTGAGAATGATATTTGTGGTGTATTTTTTATAGATGGCTTTGATAACATTGAGGTATGTGCTCTCTAGCCCTATAATTTGAAGGGTTTTGATCAGGAAGGGATGCTGTACTTTGTCAAATGCTTTTTCAGCATCTATTGAGAGTATCATATGGTTCCTGTTCTTTCTTTTATTAATATATTCTATCACATTGATTTGCAGATGTTGAACGAACCTTCCAGCCCAGGAATAAATCCCACTTGGTCGTGGTGGATAATTCTTTTAATGTACTGATGGAGCCTATTGGCTATTATTTTGGTGAGAATTTTCGCACTGGTGTT
>NW_026740029.1:7104-16155 GCF_022355385.1 Mustela nigripes | reverse complement strand
CCCCCTAGTGGACTGAAACCAAAGATCATGAGCATCAACCATATTTGTCCTGGATGCCTGGAAAGAACTCAGCTCCCTCTTTCCTGGGATCAGTGGCTGCTGTGATTAATGATCCCTGCTAGGAAATTCAGCTGTGCCATTATCAGTGAGAAGGGTCACCAAATCCCAGAAAGCTCCCGAGCAAGTTCCATATGGGCTATGCCCCCATGGGGACCCTTGAACTATTCCTGGAAATGAAACTGGACCATTTCCTTAGACCACACACAAAAATAGACTCAAAATAGATGAAGGACCTCAATGTGAGAAAGGAATCCATCAAAATCCTTGAGGAAAACGCAGGCAGCAACCTTTTCAACCTCAGCCGCAGCAACATCTTCCTAGGAACATCGCCAAAGGTAAGGGAAGCAAGGGCAAAAATGAACTATTGGGATTTCATCAAGATCAAAAGCTTTTGCACAGCCAAGGAAACAATCAACAAAACCAAAAGACAACTGACAGAATGGAAGAAGATATTTGCAAATGACATATCAGGTAAAGGGCTAGTATACAAAATCTATAAAGAGCTTAGCAAAGAACTCCCAAAGAACAAATAATCCAATCAAGAAACAGGCAGAGAAAATAACAGACATTTCTGCAAAGACGACATGTCTGCCAACAGACACATGAAAAAGTGCTCCATATCACTTGGAATCAGGGAAATACAAATCAAAAGCATAATGAGATACTACCTCACATCAGTCAGAATGGCTAAAATTAACAAGTCAGGAATTCACAGATGCTGGCGAGGATGGAGAGAAAGGGGAACCCTCGTACACTGTTGGTGGGAATGCAAGCTGGTGTAGTCACTCTGGAAAACAGCATGGATGTTCCTCAAAAAGTTGAAAATAGAACGGTCCTATGACCCAGCAATTGCACTACCGGGTATTTACCCTAAGGATACAAATGCAGTGATCGGGAGGGGCACGTGCACCTGAATGTTTATAGCAGCAATATCCACAATAGCCAAACTATGGAAAGAACCTAGATATCTGTCAACAGATGAATGGACAAAAAAGGTGTGGTGTATATATATACAATGGAATACTACGTAGCCATCAAAAGAAATGAAATCTTGCCATTTGCGACAATGTGGATGGAACTAAAGGGTATTATGCTTTGCAAAATAAATCAATCAGAGAAAGACAACTCTCATATGATCTTGATATGAGGAAGTAGAGATGCAATGTGGGGGTTTTGGGGGGTAGGGAAGGAATAAATGAAACAAGATGGGATCGGGAGGGAGACAAACTGTAAGAGACTCTTAGTCTCACAAAACAAACAGGGTGGCTGGAGGAGGGGGGTAGGGAGAAGGTGGTGGGGTTATGGACATTGGGGAGGGTATGTGTTATGGTGACTGCTGTGAAGTGTGTAAACCTGGCGATCACAGACCTGTACCCCTGGGGCCAGTAATACATTATATGTTAAAAAATAAATAAATAAATAAACTGTGGTCTCAAGAGGGATAGAGGTTAAGAACAAGAAAAACAGACGCCATGAGATTCTCTTTCTCTCAAATATTTTATATATATATACACATATATATGCATGTATATATATACATACTATATACACTCTGTAAATTTTAGCTGTTAGATATATAAATGACATGTATATTTTTATATATCTATTTCTTCTAATTCCTCTCTCTCCTCTCACAGTCTGTCAAATCAGATATTCCCTATACATCGACTTCACCCTTTTCTTGTGTAAGTCAGAATTCTTGCTTCACAGAAACTGATCATGACTGAATTAAACAGAAAAAGAATTTATTGAAGGGCTATTAGGAAGCCCAAAGAACAAGACAAAAAATGAACAAAAAAAGCAACAGGCATAAAGAGAAGCTAGACAGACACCACCAACATCCCACTGCAGACTGATCCCGGGAAGGACGCCACTGCTGCCGCTCCTGCAAACCCACCGTCTCAGCTTGTCCAGCCTCCCCACCTGCTGGCACCAGGAACCACGTGAACACAGACTCTACATCGCCCGTAGCAAGCTTGTGAGCTTTTGTTATGAAAATTTACAATAGTATATAATATATACACATACTACACACACACACACACACACACACACACGATATAAACATACAGATAGATACATATACACACACACCCAAGTAGAGAGAATGGTATAAGGAACTCCCATCACTAACTTAAATAATTCTCAACTCATGGCCCATCGCCACAACCCCCATAACATTTTGAAGCAAATATCTTCATCCTATCATTTGACCCACAGCTACTTCAACACTTGTCTCCAGAACACGGTTTCACAACCTTGGCATTCCCTACATCTTGGGTCCCATCATTCTTTGCTGAGGGCACTGTACTGAGCATAGTATGATGCTTAGCATCACCCCTGGTCTCCATACACGACATGAGGGTAGCCTCTTCCTCACTCCTGCTTCTGACCACCGGATATGTCCTAGACGTTGCCAAACATCTCCTAGGGAGCAAAACTGCCCTTGCTGGACACACACATAGATATACCCACAAAACTATCATCACTCTTTAAACATTTCAAAATAATTTCTCAATGTCATGACATGTCAGGTTAGAGTTCAAATTTATCTGATTATCTCATTAATATTTTGACTCTATGCATTTGTTAAATCCTGAGTGAGAATAAGACCCATACCTTGTGATTGGTTAACAGGTCTCTCAAGCCTCTTTTAATTACAGGCCTCACTTTCTCCCTTCTCTTTCTTTAGCCCCTGCAATTTATTTTCCTAAGACATCAGGTCCTGTAAGGGTGCCTGGGTGGCTCAGTTTGGCTAAGCGTCTGACTCTTGATATCAGCTCAGGCCCTGATTTCAGGGTCCTGGGATCCAGCCTCTTGTTGGGCTCCCTGCTCATCGGGGAGCCTGCTTCTCCCTCTCCCTCTGTTGTTCCCCCTGCTTATGCTCTCTGGCTTGCTGTCTGTTAAATACACAAAATTTATACACAAAAGAAAAAACAATCCATAACTTTCTGACAAGAGCTAAGAGTGTAACACATTACATCAAACATGCAGATCACGATATCCCAGAACCTGAAGGACAGAGCCCTGCTAAGTGTCATCAAACATTAATTCATGGGGTCTCGCAATCTCACTGCATGTTTTTTTAGATGACGGAAAGCCCCGTGCCAAAAAAGCTTTGATTAAATGCGTCCAGATGGCAAACATGCTTGGTCCTTGTACCCTGGGGCCTATCGCAGACAGCTCTGACTCAGTGAGTCTAGAGTAGGACACAAGGATCTGTTTTTTATTTAAAAAAGCCCCATAGGCTGGGTGCCAGGGTGGCTCAGTGAGGCAAACACCTGCCTTTAGCTCAGCTCATGATCCTCGAGTACCTAGAATGAGCCCCGCATCAGGCTCCCCTCTCAGCAGAGACTCGGTTTCTCCCTCTAGTCCTCTCCCCAGCTCCTGTTCTGTTTCTCACTCTGTCCCTCAAATAAACAAATGAATATCTTAAAAAAAAAAGTCCCAAGCTTTGCTGGTTTGCACTTTGGGTTGAATACAACTATTTAGTCTCTGCAATTCCAAACCCAAACTTCCCCTACAATGTTTAGGCTGCCCACACAGGAAGGCACTGGAAACTGAGAGAAAAGAAAAGAGAAATTATAAAAACTATCCCATAGAGAGTCAAGAAAAGCCAAGCTCTAGCTATACTACTTCTCTGTCCTTATTCTGTGTCTGAATTACTCTACAGTCAATTTACTTTAAATGAGCAAGTTTGCACAAACTTTTACCAACAAATATTAAATAAATCAATTTATCAGATTTTACATACACCTAGCTAGGATATGGTATTGAAAAGCATTTTATTTCCCTCTCATCATTTCAGTGGCACTTTGGATTCTCTTGGCAAATAACTGTCAATATGAGAAAAATTGTTTCTAATTCAACAGTGTGACACATGTGGTCAACAGCACCTGAAAGCTGGAGAAGAAATGAAGTTCAGTGGAATCATTTAAGTTCACAAATGTCACCACAGACTGCCTCCAGGTCTTTAAAACTTATGTATGTATGTATTTCTTTTTTTTTTAAATATTTTATTTATTTATCTGACAGAGATCACAAGTAGGTGGAGAGGCAGAAGAGAGAGAAGGGGAAGTAGGCTCCTGCTGAGCAGAGTACCCGATGCAGGCCTCAGTATCAGGACTCTGGGATCATGACCTGAGCCAAAGGCAGAGGCTTTAACCCACTGAGCCAACCAGGTGCCCCTATTTATTTCTTGAATCAACCACCACTGAAACCTACTACATGTCAGACATGGCTCTAAGTGTTTTATTAATGTTAAATATCATTTCACTTTTACAATCATCTATGAAGTGCGATTATCATCATCCCCATTTCGCACATCAGGAAAACTGAGACATACAATGGTTTAGTAACACGGCTCATAAGAAGCGGAGCTAGGATCAGCCTGGGTCTGGACCCCATGTTTTAAATCACTATGCTTAGTCTCCAAGAACCTACAAAAAGTCCAAGTCTTCACCCCAAACCTTGGTTTTCCCCACCCCACGGTCCCCACGTGCCCCGAGTTTCAAGGACATTCTCTCAATTCCTTTAACAGTTGACACTCCTTCCCTGCTCTAACTGAACACCCTCCCACATCCGCCTTTATTTCTTAGCCTTCTGGTCTCAGCTTAAACATTACTCAGTAAATTACAAACTCTAACGCACCCTGTATTTCTCAGCACTCAATGCAAAACAGTAATGAATTTTACGGGTCATTTCCTTCCTGTCCTTTCCAATCAGATGGCTCTAATTCAGTGAGTTTAGAGTAGGACGTAAGCATCTGTCTTTTCTTTAAAAAGCCCTCACAACTGGGTGCCAGGGTGCCTCAGTGATTTAAACACCTGCCTTTAGCTCAGCTCATGATTCTGGAGTCCCTGGAATGAGCCATGCATCAGGCTCTCCTCTCAGCAGGGACTCGGTTTCTCCTTCTGGTATTCTCCCCAGCTCCTGTTCTGTCTCTCACTCTGTCCCTCAAACAAACAAACATCTTAAAAAACAAACAAACAAACAAAAACCAAAAAGCCCCTCAAGCTTTGCTGGTTTACAATTGGGGCTGAGTACAACTGCCTTAGTCTCTGCGATTACAAACCCAAACTTCCCCTACAATGTTTACATGGCTGCAGACACAGGAGGACATTGGAAACTGAGGCAGAGAAGAACAGAGAAATTATAAAAATTTACCCATAGAGAGTCAAGAAAAGGCAAGCTCTAGTTATACTACTTCTCTGTCCTTATTCTGTGTCTGAATTACTCTACAATCAATTTACTCTGTTTAAGTAAGCAATTTTGCACAAACTGTTACCAACAAATATTAAATAAATCAATTTATCAGGAAATTTTAAATATACCTAATTGGGATATGGTACTGAAAACCATTCTATTTCCCTCTCACCATTTCAATGGCACTTCAGATTCTCTTGGCAAGTAACTGTCGATATGAGAAAAATTATTTCTAATTCAACAGTGTGACACATGTGGTCAACAACACCTGAAAGCTGGAGAAGAAATGAAGTTTGGTGGAATCCATTTAACTTCACAAATGTCACTAGAGACTGCCTCCAAGACTTCAAAACTTATCTATGTATTTATTTCTTTCTTGAATCAACCACCACTAACACCTACTACATGCCAGACATGGCTCTAAGTGTTTTATTAATGTTAAATATCATGTCATCTTTATAATCTTCTATGAAGTGGGATTATTATTATCCCCGTTTCTCCCATCAAGAAACTGAGACATACAATACTTTAGCAACACGGCTTATAAGAGGCAGAGCTAGAATCAGCTTGGGTCTGGAGCCTATGTTTTAAATCACTATGGTTAGTTTCCAAGACCCTACAGAAAGTCCAAGTCTTCACCCCAAACCTTAGTTTTTCCCCACCCTACAGTCCCCATGTGGCCGGAGCTTCAAGGACATTCCCTCAATTCCTTTAACAGTACACATCCTTCCCTGCTCTAACTGAACACCCACACATCCACCTTTATTTCTCAGCCTTCTGGTCTCAGCTTAAACGTTACTCAGTAAATTACAAACTCTAATGCACCCTGTAGTTCTCAGCCCTCAATGCAAAACAGTAACGACGAATTTCACGGGTCGTTATTTCCTTCCTGTCTTTTCCAGCCAGGTGGTGAGTCCCTCACACATCCTGTCAGTTCTAATTATCATGTGTTCCCAATCAATGAACACCCATGACCCACCCAAAAGGAAGGCCATTCCCCCTACACACACACACACACACACACACACACACACACACACCCCCCCCCCCCCCCCCCCCCCCCCAGACTGGCCTGATCTCAGGTGCACAATGGGGAATGTAACCTACTCAAGAGGGAGAACCCAAACTTCTCCCCTGTCAACGCTACACTTACTCCCTTCACATCAGTCTTCCAGAAGACTTTAGCCCCAAGAAAGCCAACACCCCACCTGCCTGCTTCAGGCCGCATTCCCACTCCTGCTATCCCCAGGCCCGCGCACAGCACAGGTGAGATAATCAGCCGCTCCATAAACGAAGCCCCGCTCCGGGCTCTTCACAGCTGTGAAACGAGGGGCGCACGAGCCGACAACTACCTTTTGGCAAGCCAGCGTACTCCTGAGACACAGGCCCGCCTCCCAGCGAGGCCCCAGCGCCCCCGGGGACACGGGGCCCTGACACCATGCCCTACAGGTACCTCTGCGCAGAGAAGCATCTTCCCAAGGGCTGCTCACTCCCTCGTCCTCTGCGTCGACCTTGAGGAGGAAGTACAGGAGGTGAAAGAGGGCGTCTTCAGACAGTGGCCATGGGCCTGGAGGTTCTGAGGTGCTGCACCCACTGGGACAAGGTTGCGGGATCCTGAGACACCAGGCAAGAAGCAAGCCTCACAGAAGGCTGCAAAATGCGAGTTGGTTCCCCCGCGCTCAGCTGAGGCATCTAAGTGACGCACCCACGTCAGCTATCCTAACAACCGTCCCGCTCATTGGTGCCTCTGCCCACCCGCTGATTGGACAATTTCCCCACTCTCTTGGCCTTCAGAAAGCATCATTGGCTAGCTCTTTGGGCCCCGCCCACACAACCCTGGGCACACACTTTCTCTCCTTTCCCATTCCCACCTGGTAGGACCTTGGTCAAACCACCTTCTTCCTTTTCTTCTGCAGCTGTTTTCTGAGATTGGCCTGAGTTCATCACAAGCTACAGATGGCTGTCATCAACACAAAACCCAGCTTTCTTCCATGGAATTGCTTTAGCACCCTTTTCAAAATGCAGTTGGGCATATTTGTGGGGACTCTTTCTGGGTTCTTTGTTCCTTGTGTCTGCCCTGCAAATACCACACAATCTTCCTTATTATAACTACTAATAAGTTCTGAAACTCCATAGACTATGTTCCCCATTAGTATTATTTTCAAAATTGTTTTTGAAACTGCTCTCTTTCCACATACATTAGAATATTTTTGTCATCTCTACAAAAACAGACAAAGCTGATAGGATTTTGATAGGAATGACAATAAATCTGTCAATCTGGAGAAAATTGACATCTTTATGATGCTTAGTCTTCCAAATCATGAACGTGGTGTATCTCTCCATTTACTTCTATCTTTGATTTCCTTTATCAGTGCTAAATAGCTTTCAGCATGTGGCTCCTGGACATGCACTGGGCATGCAATGCACGGTTATCCTGAAGTAGTTTCTTTGTACCAGTAATTGGGAATGTATGTTTGACTGTGGAGCCCACATATTCATTGCTACGTATAGCAATACAATTTACCTTTACATGTTTATTTTGTATACTGTTTCACTGTGAAATTCCATTATTAGTTCTCGAAGAATTATTTTGCCATACCCTCTTGTAGCATAAGGTCTGAAATTAAGATTCTTTAGTAAGGCCTGTCTTGACACCTGGAAAATCAAAGAGGGACTCAAATGGCATCATGCATGTTCTCCTCTCCCACTTCACTCATGGGGAAGGTCTCTTCTTTTTTTTTTTTTTCTAAAGATTTTATTTATTTATTTATTTATTTATTTATTTATTTATTTGACAGAGATCACAAGTAGGCAGAGAGGCAGGCAGAGAGCCCAATGTGGGGCTCGATCCCAGGACTCTGGGATCATGACCTGAGCCGAAGGCAGAGGCTTTAACCCACTGAGCCACCCAGGCGCCCCATGGGGAAGGTCTCTTAACCAAACACCTTTCTCACCACAGGGACTAGACATACTGCCTATTGGTTTTGGGGGAGCAGCATTCAGTTACATGAATTCTTCAAGCAAGCTACTCATATTCTCCCATGGGAACAAGGACCTGCCACACCGTCTTGTTTCAACCAAGTCTTGCCTTCCAAGGCCCTGCTTGTTCTCTCAGTTCTCAAGTACAGACTCTGTGCAGCCCTGCAGTGTGTGGTATCCTTCTCCCCTAAAGTAGGAGCATATGTGACTATTAAACTCTTGTCAATCACACGTTTCAGGTGTCAGGGGATCCCCACAAGTCGAGCAGGAATCTCTCTCGCATCAGGGACCTGAGGAGAAGGTGATTAAAACAAGTGGCATCACAAACAGGGTGTCCCCACATTAAATGAGGACACAGGATCAGCTTGATCTGCTCCTTTGCTAACTAACTGGCTTCAGAGGTGACAGTCACGATCTGGGAGGGAACTGGCCATCGCTGGCCAGCTTGCGTTTTGGCCCATGTTCTGTTATCTCACATGGAGGTTGCCATCCATTTCCAAACTAATGTCCCATCCTTGCCAACAAAGTGAGAATGAATGAGAACTGACTATCTAGGAGGGAGGTGTCACCTATGTAACTTGCATGTGGCTTCTTTTGGTCTCCAAGTCTTCCCCCTGAGGTTGGCAACTGTTGAACATGCTGACTGGTGTGCTTGAGCTCCAGGGACTGGGTGTTGGGACAGTGCTTGGGGCTGACTTGCAGATCCTAAGGAGGAAAGTCCACCCCAAGCACAGTCCTGGGGGTGGACCTCTGTGTTGTGGGTGGAAAGGAGGGGGGCCCCAACCCCAGGGAAATGTAAGAATGGCT
>NW_026740029.1:0-4104 GCF_022355385.1 Mustela nigripes | reverse complement strand
CGTGAAACAACTGCAGGAACCGACAGGAAGAATAGGATATGGTACCACAGACTCTCTTGGTAGCTGTGTGTCAGGGGCACTTGTTTTCATGGCCTTCAGTGGCACACAATACCCTCCCCTGCGTCTGGTCTCTTCTGCTGCTGCCACAGTTCCTGGACGCAGGACCTAGTGTCCTCATTTTAGTCACTTGTTCAAGCTCTGCAGTTTCTTGAGCACTACGCTGGTGTGGACTCGGGAACAATGACACACAGACCGAGATGGTTCCTACTGTCATTGGGCTCAAAATCTGGCAGGGGTGACAGACGTGAAGCACATAATGGGATCAGTGTTTCCCAAGATGACACTTGTGCTAAGTCCTGTGCAGGGGAAATGGGCACCACTTACTGAGTGTCTCCACGTCTTATGTCATTAGTCTCATTCTGTCCTCCCGTCAGCCCTCGGGTGTAATGTTTTCTGAGTAACTAGATGGACTCCCTCATCTCTGCTTTCCCACAGGAGGTCTGAACAAAGTGTTTCTATGTGCTGTGAATAAGAGTGAAAGGACCGTTGGGAGGGCAGGATGTGGGCAGGGGAGGAGGTGTGGGTCACAGAGTAGGGCCTGGACGGGAAGGGTGGAGTGGTCTTCTGCACTGGGTGCGGGCAAAGCTGGGACAGGGCTTGGATGCTGGCTCGGACTTCTGCCTGGGAGCTGGCCACATTGGAGGAAAGAAAAGGAATAGGGAATGTCTGTGTCTCTCTCCAATGAGGCTGGAGTATCAACCAGCCTTCTCTGACTAGTAAGACCCTTTCTCCATCTTATAGATGAAGGAGGAGAAAGTGGAGAGAAAGCATTGCCAGGAGCGGACCACTGGCATCTATTGCATAAAGCAGAAGAAAGCACGGATTTTTTTGCCTTTCAGTATAGTGACCTGCAGCTACACTTGGCCCAGTAAAGATCAGCTGAGCCATTTGTGTGCTTCCGGGGTTGGGTGACACAGATAGATGAAAGGCACGGAAGGGCAGGATTTCTCTTCTCCCTTGGCCCTCTGTCATCTTGGAGCCTCTCCACCTTCTCCTTAAACTATTAGGAATGTCCCCAGGAGCAGGGTGGCAGGGGTGGGATCTCAGGAGGGGCTGCCGCAATCCTGTGCCCCAGACAGCACTGAGAAAGTAGCCTCAGGACATTGTGTCATGAGGACTGGGATGAGGATCCTGTCCATCTCCTTGGGCATGAACACTGTTCCATTCCCTGCTGTCTCCCCCACTGCTGTGCCAAATACCACTGAAAATACATCTGTGACCAATCGAGCCAGAGTCTCCGGGGGTGAGTCCCAGGCTGAGCCCTGCTAGGTGCACCTGCTAGGTGCTGAGCCCTGCACCTGTGGCCTGGGATGGGTGCCGGTCACTGTTGTCCCAGACAGGGGTGCCTGTCCCCCTTCTCTCCAGGGGACGTGCATTGGACCTCTGCTTCCTCACATTCTCCCCAGGGCTGCTGGTCCCCAGACCAGACACCTGCCAGTCTGAGTGTGACCAGCACTGCCTCCCAGGGTTTCCTTTGCCTGAGTCCTTCCCCGGGAGCTCCTGCATCTCCTGACACATACTCCCTGTGTGCCTCTCCTCCCCCTTAAACTTGCACGTGTTTAGTCTCTGTCCCTGTGGGACCCAGTGACTTGGAGCATGGATGGTAGCAGACCCATGGGAAACCTTTCTCTGGCCTAGGGTTGTGAGCGATGCTTTTGCCCCCTGCGGTGTGTCTTCCAGGTTTCTGCATTTCTCTGGTTTCTGTGTGGGCCACAGGAGGAAACAGCCGTGTCCTGTCTGGGGACTGACTGTGGTGTCCCAGTAGGAACAGGGGCCTTAGCCCCGAGATTGTGCCCAGAATTCCTAAAGGGGTCCCTAGGATGACATCTCCTCTGTAGTCCATTGGGTGTCTCAACATCCAATAAGGGAAATTCTATGTCAGAGAGGAAACAAAAACAAAACAAAACAAAACAAAACAAAACCCAAAACAAGTGCCCTTTGAAAATAGGTGCAGACACAAAGGCACCTATTGAGGGATTCCACTTCCAGAAACCTCCAGAACACGTGCAGGAACAGAAAGAGAAAGCAGCTTAGGGGTTGCGAGGGGCCAGGCTGGGGGAGCAATGGGCAGGAGGGCTTGGGCTCAGGGTCTCCTTTGGGGAAGGAGATATCCTGCAACGATGCTCTGGGGCGTGGTGGCACAGCGTTGGGAATGCACTTCATGCTCATGATGTGTTCAAGGGAAAAGAACTTTTATTTAAAATAAATAATACACAGCATACAGGAGATGGACGGCGACTAGAACGGTGACTCCATACAGGAGAGGAAGAACACAAGGGGAGGGGATGAAACATTCTGGGGGGATGTCGGGGTCAGGGGATGGAACTGACAGTATTTTTATGGGGAGATCTCCCCGCAGAGCTGTGGGCTCTGGATGCGGGTCCGGGAGCCCCGCAGGAGCAGGTGTAGGGGCAGGGGTTGGGCTAGGGGCGGGGACAGGGTCAGCAGTAGTGGCCAGTGCAGGCTCCAGAGCAGGAGCTGGGTCAGAGGCAGGAATAGGAGCACAGGCAAGGGCAGGGAAAGGAGCAGGAGCAACTGATAGGGACTGGGTCTGGGGCGGGAACAGGGGCCTTGGCAGGGGCAGGGGAAGGGATAGTGGTCTTGGCAGGGCAGTTGGTGGCAGTTGAAGGGGAAGAAGCAGGGGCAGAGGTTGGGTCTGGGGCAGGAACAGGGGCGCAGGCAGGGGAAGGGGAGGCTGTCCTGGCAGGGGCAGGGGAGGGGGCAAGGGAAGGGGCAGGAACAGGGGTAGGACCTGGGTCTGGGGCAGGTGCAGGGGCAGTGGCTCTGTCGGAGAAAGGAGAAGGGATAGGGGCAAGGGACGGGGCAGGGGCAGGAGCTGGGGCAAGTGCAGGGGTGATGGCCGGTGCAGGGTCAAGGGCAGGAGCTGGGTCTGGGGCAGGAGCAGGGCACAGTGAGGGGTCGGGGAAGGGCTGAGACCAAGGGAGGAGCTGGGTCAGGGGCCAGAACAGGAGCACAGGCAGGGGCAGGGGAAGTGGGAGTCGCTCTGGCAGGGGCAGGGGGAGGGGGAGGGGCAGGAGCAGGAGCCAGCTCTCCCTGGACAGCATCAGCATCTCCGTGGGCAGGCACCAGGGCACCTGTCGGCTCCCGGTCTCCTCCTGAAGTGATTCCAGACACCATCTCCCCCTCCGGAGTTGCTGAAGTTGGGAGTGGGTCTAGCTCCTCCACTGGAGTAGCTGTGAGAGGAGAGAAGGTCACCCGTGGGCCTGCCTCTCCCTGTGGCTTTGCAGAGACAGGGCACAGCCCAGGGCCTCCCAGATAAGCCGCAGCCACGAAGGAACCCTCACCGGGATGTCTCCCCGACTGCAGTCCACCCCCTGGGTGCTCCGAGCCAAGTCGTGGCTCCTGGCCCCACATCAGCCTGCGGGGGCTTCTCCCTGTGGGGCCCAGCACCGACCCATCCCCACACAGCCACAGGCTCCCCATCCGAGACTTCTCACCCTCGGACTTGGCCTCTGTGGGCTCCGCGTCCAGGACCGCAGTCCAATGGAGTACCGTGGGCAGTGGTCTGGGAGGTACCGGAGGCCTTCCCAGGACCGGGGACTCCGGGGTCAGGGAGGAGTGCGTGTCTTCCTGCCTCCTTCCTAGTTCATCCGTGGCCTGCCAAGGCAGAGATGGGGAGTGTGCAAGAGGCCTCAGAGCCCTGCCTGGCCATACCCTCCATCCTCCTGCCCAGTGCCCCGGCTTCTCCCAGATCCCACGCAGACCTGTGCGTGCACAGCCCCGCACCTGGGTCAGTGACCCGTCCCTGCAGGGTCTCAGGATAAACCCTGGGCAGAAGGGTGCAGCCCCCACACCCCGTCCCACCTAACCAGCGTTAACCTGGGGTGTGAACATGACCTGCCCACCAGGCATCTGACCCCTCATCAGCCTGCTCCTGCTTGGGGTGCTCCACCCCCAATGAGCTCTCTTTACACACACACACACACACTCACACACACACACACACACGGAGGAGACCTAGGCCTACACAGGTTGATCAGAAGGTGTGGGGCTGTCTGACTCTGAGCCTCCCGGTGTCACCTT
>NW_026740028.1:7245-16231 GCF_022355385.1 Mustela nigripes | reverse complement strand
CACTGCAGGGTGCTGTTTTCTTTTTTCTTTTTTTTTTTTTTTTTTTTAAAGATTTTATTTATTTATTTGACACAGATCACAAGTAGGCAGAGAGGCAGGCAGAGAGAGAGAGGGGAGAAAGCAGGCTCCCTGCTGAGCAGAGAGCCCGACGCGGGACTCGATCCCAGGACCCTATGATCATGACCTGAGCCAAACGCAGCGGCTTAACCCACTGAGCCACCCAGGCGCCCGGGTGCTGTTTTCAAAAGCAAATCTGCTATTACCACTCCTTGGTTTAATAATAATGTTCCATTTCTTTTAGAATCAAATCCACACTGCCCAAGCGCTTCATAGACCATTTGCAGGTCCTCCAAGCATGTCACGTGATCTCGTGCCTCTGTACTTGCGCAGACTCCCACTCCATTTTCAGAACTCAGCTGAGAGATCATTTCTTTGCCACCCAGTCTGAACTACATGCTTAGCTAGGTGTACTCACATGGCATCCCATGCCTCCGCCTCTCAATAATACCTAACACATAGCATTATGATTTTCACCACAATTGACATCAGACTTATTCAGAATGGGGGCTGCATCTTTTGTCTCTTCGTGCATTAGGGCTTATAAAGGGAACTGATACCCAGTAAGTGTTCAGTAAATGTTTCAGTAAATGAATACCCTGTCGTTTTACATGTCCATGCTTTGCATGTACCATTACCCCTCCCTGGCTACCTCCAAACTCTGTTCACAGTATTAACACCTCCATTGGAACCCAGTGGAAGAATCTTCCTCTGGAAAGCCTGAAACGGATTTCTGAGTCCGTACAGATCATACCCATCTTTTAGTCACCATTATATCTTGTATATACTTCTAGTCATTGTAACTACCACTCCCTGCTGAGGTTACCTGTCCTGTGTCTGTCTCCTGCAGCAACCTATTTCATTTACCTTTGTATCCGAAGCACTTGTTACATCATAGGCAATGAGTAACCATGCTTTAATTTTTGTGCTCATCTAATCCTTGATTAATGTGACTGCCAGAATGTTCTAAAACAAAATTTAGGTCCTGTCATCCCCAGCTTAAAAACTTTCAATGATTTCCTTTATCTGTAGCAGTCTTTCCCAAAGAACAGGATCTGTGCTCCTGGTAGTACACACGATGATTTTCACATGTCACACAATTGTTCTTTTCATTTTAGCAGTTAAGTGTTTTGTGTTAGGAAAGAATGAAACCCACCAAATGAATGATTTTGTGTATAATTTTGCTTTTGACACATAAGATTTTTTTTTAAATTCGTAATTAAATAAAAATATTTATATTTAGCAAATAATAGTTCAGAGAGTAATCATACAACAACAGTCAAAAAGTCATCATACTTGGGAAACGCTGATGTATTAGGATGAAGAACTAAATCTAACATTCAGGTCCTTTACAAGCCCTGATTATCTTTCCAGTCTCACTTCCCTCCAGCTGCCCTCAGCACGACATACCGTATGTTACCAACTAGAGGTTTCCATATATTACTCCTCTCCCCCGTTCAGTCTTTTCTCAGCACAGCAGCCAGAGGAATGCTGTTAACGGGGTAGGTCAAATCAGGTCATTACTCCGATTAAAACTCTCCAGTCAGAATGTTTTTCTTTCCAGGAGATGTATACTAAACTGTAAGATTTATAAAAATAAGATATATTTATAAATGTATAATATAGATACTTACAAAGATACATATTTATATATTTACATATATTTATAAGATATATTTACAAATATATATATTTATAAAAATAAGATCTATGAGGTGCCACTATATCTGGAACTTAACCTTGAAATAGTTAAGAGAACAAAACACACACATACACATAACTAAAGATAAAGTCAATATGACAAAATGTTAACAGCTGTTGAATCTAAGGAGTGGGTGTATGGATTTTCTATATTTTCCTTTCATTGTGTGTGTGTGTGTGTTTGAAATTTTTTATAAAAAGTTGTGAGGGAAAATAAAATGGTTTGATGTATAATTAGAAAGATACATTGATCAATACGTAATAAAACCAATATGGTTAGATATAAACAGGTGAATCTAGCTGGTAAATATACAAATCTTCCTTATACACCTTTTTCAAATATTTGAAAATGAAAATGTTCATAATAAAAAGGGGGTAGGGATGTAAGAAAAACGTTAAAAAATAAATCCTTGGTGATGGAGAAAATCCAGAAGAATCAACAACAAAAACCGCCTGGAACTAATAAGCAAGGTTATTATAGCAAGGTTGCAGGATAGAAAGCTAATATTCAAAAGTCAGTTGCTTTCCTATGTATCAGTGATAAAGAAGTGGAACTTGGAATTAAAAACATAACACCATTTATATTAGCATCCTGAAAATTAAAGACTCTAAGTATGATGATTTTTCAGATTCAACAGCAGAGGCACGATTTTTAAAAGAAATAATTGATAAACTGGACTTCATTAAAGTTAGAAACTTCTGGGCGCCTGGGTGGCTCAGTGGGTTGAGCCGCTGCCTTCGGCTCGGGTCATGATCTCAGGGTCCTGGGATCGGGTCCCACGTCGGGCTCTCTGCTCAACGGGGAGCCTGCTTCCTCCTCTCTCTCTCCGCCTGCCTCTCTGCCTACTTGTAATCTCTATCTGTCAAATAAAATAAATAAAATCTTTAAAAAAAAAAAAAAAAAAAAAAATAAAGTTAGAAACTTCTGCTCTGCCAGAGACACTGTCAAGAGAATAAGAAGACCAGCCACAGACTGGAAGAAAACATTTGCAAAAGGCATATATTTTTTAAAATATTAATTATTGGGCGCCTGGGTGGCTCAGTGGGTTAAGCCGCTGCCTTCGGCTCAGGTCATGATCTCAGAGTCCTGGGATCGAGTCCCGCATCGGGCTCTCTGCTCGGCAGGGAGCCTGCTTCCCTCTCTCTCTCTGCCTGCCTCTCCATCTACTTGTGATTTCTCTCTGTCAAATAAATAAATAAAATCTTTAAAAAAAATAAAATAAAATAAAATAAAATAAAATATTAATTATTTATTTGACAGAGAGAGAGATCACAAGTAGGCAGAGAGGCAGGCAGAGAGAGAGGGGGAAGCAGGCTCCCCGCTGAGCAGAGAGCCCGATGTGGGGCTCGATCCCAGGACCCTGAGATCATGACCTGAGGAGAAGGCAGAGGCTTAACCCACTGAGCCACCCAGGCGCCCACAAAAGGCATATCTGATAAGAGGTTGTTATCCAGAATATGCAAAGAAATCTTGAAACTCAACAATAAGAAAATGAACAACTTGACTAAAAACTTGGCAAAAGGGGCACCTGGGTGGCTCAGTGGGTAAAAGTCTTTGCCTTCGCCTCAGGTCATGATCTCAGGGTCCTGGGATGGAGCCCCACATCAGGCTCTCTGCTTGGTAGGGAACCTGCTTCCCCCTCTCTCTCTGACTGCTTCTCTGCCTACTTGTGATCTCTGTCTGTCAAATAAATAAATAAAAATCTTAAAAACAAACAAACAAAAAAAAAAAAAAAAAACTTGGCAAAAGACCTGAACAGACACCTCACCAAAGACATACAAATGGCAAATAAATATATGGAAAGATACTCCACGTCATAAGGTATTGGGAAACAGCAAATTAAAATGAGATACACACCTATTAAAATGACAAAGTCCAAAACACTGACAACACCAAATGCTGATGAGAATGTGGAGCAACAAGAACTCTTTATTTCTTTGCTGATGGGAATTCAAAGTGGTACAGCCACTTTCTTTTTTTTCCTTTTCTTTTTTTTTTAAGATTTTACCCATTTGACAGAGAGAGATCACAAGTAGGCAGAGGCAGGCAGAGAGAGAAAGGGAAGCAGGCTCCCTGCCGAGCAGAGATGGTGGGATGAATGCATGGAGCACAGAGGATTTTTAGGGCAGGAAAACTATCTCTACGTAGTAGTGGGTGCATATCATCACACCTTTGTCAAAACCCACAGAATGGGACGCCTGGGTGGCTCAGTGGGTTAAAGCCTCTGCCATCAGCTCAGGTCATGATCCCAGCGTCCTGGGATCAAGTCCCACATCGGGCTCCCTGCTGAGCAGGGAGCCTGCTTCTCCCTCTGCCTCTGCCTGCCTCTCTATCTGCCTGTGCTCACTCTATCTGTCAAATACATAAATAAAATCTTTAAAAAAAAAAAAAAAACACACACACACAGAATGTACAACACCAAGAATGAACCCAAACGTAAACCATGCACTTTGGGTGATGGTGAATGTCAGTGTCGCGTCATTGACTGAAACCAGGGTACCACTCTGGGGTGGGGGGCGATGTTGCTACGGGGGTGGCTGTCTCTGGTGGAGGACAGGGAATACACAGGAACTCTGTACTTTCTGCTCAATTTTCTTGTGACTCTGAAACGGCTCTAAAAAATAAAGCAAATGGAGCACTTACGTGGCTCAGTGGGTTGAGAGACCAACTCTGGGTTTCAGCTCAGGTCGTGATCTCAGGGTCACGAGGGCAGGCTCCGCCCTCAGTGGGAGTCTGCTCAAGATTCTCCCCCACTCCCTTTCCCGCCCACGTGGCTCCTGCCTGCGCCCCACACTTGCATGCGCTCTTGCTCAAATAAATAAATAAATAAATAAAATCTTTAGAAAAGAATAATAAAGCAAATAAATAAAAAATGAATCCATCTGCCACTGCCTCACTACCACCATTTATCTCACAGTGAAACCAAAGTAACAAAGCAGGGCTGCAAAGGCCCACAAGACTGGGCCTCCCTTGTGCTTCCTTCTTCCTTGTGAGGTCTAGAAAGCCAGGCAAGCTCTTCCTCTGTTCTTTTACACTTGCCAAGAGTACTCTTCCCCTAGAGAGCCTCCACGGTGCCCTCCCAAATCCCTGCATTTACCCAAATGTCACCTCCTCGGGCCCCTATGTGGCTCAGTCGATTAAGTGTCTGCCTTTGGCTCAGGTCATGATCCCAGGCTCCTGGGATCGAGCCCCACATTGGGCTCCCTGCTCGGCGGGAAGCCTGCTTTCCCTCTCCCCCTCCCCCTGTTTGTGATCCTGCTTTCACAGTGTCTCTCTCTGTCAAATAAATAAAAATCTTAAAAAAAAAAAAATGTCACCTCCTGGGACCTGCCATCACTCTAATCAAAAATGCAGCTTTTGGGACGCCTGGGTGGCTCAGTTGGTTATGCAGCTGCCTTCGGCTCGGGTCATGATCCCAGTGTCCTGAGATCAAGTCCCACATCGGGCTCCCTGCTCAGCGGGGAGCCTGCTTCTCCCTCTGCCTCTGCCTGCCTCTCTGTCTGCCTGTGCTCACTTTCTCTGATAAATAAATAAATAAAATCTTTAAAAAAAAAATGCAGCTTTTCCCAAACCTTTCTCATTCCCCTTATTTTTCACCAAAAAACTTACTGCCAGCTAACATACTATGTATTTTATTTAATTTTTCGTCTGCTTATCTCCTCTTAAAGCTCAGTCTATGAGGGCAGGGAATCTCTCTGTTGGTTTGTTCACTGCCGTTCACTCTACGCTATCCCAGAGCACAGGACGTGGCAGGCTGTCAATGACGTTTGTTGACTGAATAAATGAATAGCTTATTAAGAGTTCTCTTGTGCTTCCAGACATTTTCCATGCTGTTTTCTCCACCTGGAATGATGTTCTTCAGGGTTCAGTAGGGGAAATCCAACTCAACCTTCAAAACTCAGCTCAGGAACCCTCTCTTCTCAGAGGTGCTCCTTGCTCCAGGGACACTGAAGGAGGAATCTCTTCTCTGTATTACCACAGTGCCCCATTTTATGGTTGTGGTAGAGCCTGTATCTCAGTGTTTTAATCTGTGGGGCTCCTTGGACACTCCTAATTCGTCTTGAATCCCCAACACCTTTAAAACTAGCAGATATTAGCATGCCCTCAGAAACATTTGTGAATAAATGACTTTGATAAAAAGATTAAAAAAATCAATATGTAGTTCGGTGTGAATTATATAGACATTTGTAGCATCCTTTAAAGAACATCCTTACAGATACACCTGTGAAAATGTCTTTGACATTAATACTTTCTATTTTGGCTTATTCAAGATCTGAGAATTAATGACTAATAATATCCAAAGTCCAAGATAATTGCCCAGTAATCAATGTAAAAGGCTGAGTTTCCTTTCATATTACCTTTACATTATTTCAAAGGTATTTTTACTCTCCCCAGACAAAAGGTAGCTTAGAGAGTATCATCACTGAAGGTAAAGACTGAACAGGTTTTGTAAACCAAGCAGGGATGCCAAAACCATTGAGAAAAGGGGTGACCTGAAACAGACAAAGATAGCATGGGTCTGTATTACAAAGTGCATATGTGTATATGTGTATGTATATCAAGGACCTTTTCATCATTTAAGTCCTCCTTGACCCTAACCAGACACTCATAAAAATAGTATAGTAGTTATAGCATATTAACCTCTCAGTGACAGCGGTTGTAGAGATAGAAGAACCAAACTCTTTCAAGGAAGAAACAGATCAAAGACACAGCTAGACTCTCAAATGCTTGAGAAGTGAGAGCTGTAGGTGCCCTGTCCTGTGTTATGTCATTTAAACACCACAACAGGGGTCCCTGGCTGGTTCAGTCCATGAGTTCAAGCATCGCACTGGGCGGGAGAATACTTAAAAAAAAAAAAAGTTGTGAAACCCACAACAATCCTATGAGGAAGACATTATCAGTCCTATTTTAGAGATGAGAGAAGAAATGAACTTGTCCGCAGTCACACTGACATTCACCATCTCCCAAAGCGCAATGGTTTACGTTCGGGTTCACTCTTGGTGTTCTACGTTCTGTGGGTTGTGACAAAGGTGTTAAGTAGTAGAGCTAGAATTCACACTTAAGTTTCTTAGCCCAGTTTTCATGAAGGGTTACTTAAATGTGTTCTAAGTAAGAATCCTGCCATATCATTTTTTCTAAAATATTTTCTTTATTTGTTTGTTTGTTTATTTGACAGACAGAGATCACAAGACAGAGATCACCGCTGAGCAGGGAGCCCAACTTGGGGCTCAATCCCAGGACCCAGAGATCATGACCTGAGCTGAAGGCAGAGGCTTAACCCATTGAGCCATCCAGGGGCCCCTTTGCCATATCATTTTTGATACTTAAGTTATGTCATATTAAAAAATCAATAAATCCAGTGCATTGACTGGATAAACTCGAAACCCTGTCATATTCTCACTAATGGTGGAAACCTTGTAACCAAGGAGGAGAAAGAGAAGAAAAGGCAAGAAAAGGGGGAGGAGAAAGAAAAAGAAAGGGAAGAAAGATGAGGCAAGAGAACAGGAGGAAGTCTGATCTGATAGGAAGAACTTGGGTTTCACTCCCAGTCCTTCAATCTGATGGTTATATGACCTTGGGAAGGTTAACCTTCTCATCAGTCTTAATTATGGTCATATGATAATATTGTAATACAATTACTGTCTCTCTCCCCCACTAGGCTGTCAGTGCCACAGGGTAAGGGCTACATCTGTTTTGGCTCATTGTATTAAGTTCTTTTTTTTTTTTTTTTAGGTTTTATTCATTTATTTGACAGAGAGAGAGAGGAAGAGAACCCAAGCAGGGGAAGTGGCAGGCAGAGGCAGAGGGAGAAGCAGGCTCCCAGCAGAGCGGGAAGCCCAACTCTGGGCTCAATCCCAAGACCCTGGGATCATGACCTGAGCTGAATGAAGGCAGTTGCTTAACCAACTGAGCCACCCAGGTGTCCCCATTGTATTAAGTCCTTATCTGACTTGATCAGATCAATCAACAGTTGGCTAGAGAAAAGCAATACTTTTTAGAAGCAGAGATGCTAACTACTCTGTTTTTGGTGAAATGTACTCATTCATTGACCTTTTCTTTGGGTTTTTTTCTTTGAGTGTGGGCCCACAGGTGAAAGTACTATACCGTCTTTCTTCCAAGGACAGTATCCATATTACATGATCTACAGGTTCTACTGCCAGTTGTAGAGAGAACCTAAAGTTGTTTTTTACAAGGCAATCTGAGTACACAATAGCTTTAGGTTTTTATGACTTTCCCCCAAGATATTTATAGCTCTCATCACATAAGATCTGAGAGTTTTGTTCTTTTTTTTTTACATCTTACCTTTGTCAAAACTTTATAAAGCATCTAACTTAGTTTTCATAGAAGTAACTTTCATCTCACCCTTACAGTTCCTAAGCAATTAAATGCTGTCATTGTAATAACATTTACAGCTCACATTAATAGATTTGAAACAAAAAGTACTAACTCTTGTTAAGGGTACAACTTATTCTTTTTTAAGATTTTATTTATTTATTTGACACAGAAGTCCCAAGTAGGCGGAGAGGCAGGCAGAGAGAGAGGAGGAAGCAGGCTTCCTGCTGAGCAGAGAGCCCGACGCTGGGCTCCATCCCAGGACCCCGAGACCACAACCTGAGCTGAAGGCAGAGATTTTAACCCACTGAGCCACCCAGGTGCCCCCAACTTATTTTTTTTTATGAAGAATTTACTTATTTGTCATAGAGAGCACACAAGCAGGGCAAGTGACAGGCAGAGGCAGAGGGAGAAGCAGGCTGATCAAGGAGCCCAAAGCAGGACTCAATCCCAGGACCCCAGGATCATAAAATAAGGATATAATTTATGCTACCAGAAAAGCACCAGGTATCCTCCAGATTAGCCACTTCTCAAAAGCCTGCAACACGCCATGTACATAGAGTGTGTTTTAGGAGCACCTGGCTGGCTCAGTGGGAGAAGCATACAAGTCTTGATCTCGGGGTCGTGAGTTTGAGCCCCACATTGGGTGCAGAGATTACTTTAAAAGTTAAAAGGGCACCTGGGTGGCTCAGTTCGTTGAGCGTCCAAATCCTGGTTTGGGCTCAGGTCATGATCTCAGGGTTGTCAGATCAAGCCCCACATTGGGCTCTGCACTCAGCATGAAGTCCACTAGAGATTCTTTCCCCTCTGCTTACTAACCTGCCCCTGCTTGTGCGCTCCTCCTCTAAAATAAATAAATAAATAAATAAATAAATAAATAAATAAATAAATAAA
>NW_026740028.1:0-4245 GCF_022355385.1 Mustela nigripes | reverse complement strand
TGCCTACTTGTGATCTCTGTCTGTCAAATAAATAAATAAAATCTTTAAAAAAAAAAAAAACTATGTCACCCCGTTTGCATTTCAGTACCTTGTACTTATCAGTCAGTCCTGGGGGAAGAAGTTTGGTTATTATAAAACTATCTTAATTTCTTATTACCTAGAAGGAGCAGCCTCCGTTGTCCTGTTATTTCTCAGACAATAATATTATTACTTTCTGGCTCTTTATCTCACTGTCATCATGTAAGTAAGTGCCTGGGCCAGTCCCCAAATTACACTAGGTCTTGCCATTCACCTTTTCAAGGAGGAAAATACTTTTGATCTGAATTGTGTTGAATACTCATTTCTAGGCAGTTAGTGTACCTTTCTTCCAAATGGTCTGAATGTTCACAGCTGCTTTTTTTTTTTTTAAAGATTTTATTTATTTATTTGACAGACAGAGATCACAAGTAGGCAGAGAGGCAGGCAGAGAGAGAGAGGAGGAAGAAGGCTCCCTGCTGAGCAGAGAGCCCGATGCGGGGCTCGATCCCAGGACCCTGAGACCAGAGACCATGACCCGAGCCAAAGGCAGAGGCTTTAACCCACTGAGCCACCCAGGCGCCCCTAAAAACCATTTTTAAAAAGCAGACTTAATTTATAGAGAACAAGTGATGGTTGGGGGTAGATTGGGGAGGGGAGTTGAGTGGGGATTGAGGAGCTTACTTGCTGTGATGAGCACCAGGGATTGTGTGGAAACGTTGAATCACTAAAGTATATACCCAAACTAATATTAATTACACCGTATGTTAACTCACTGGAATTTAAAAACTAAAAAAACAAAACACCCATTATTTAAAATCCCAAGCAACAATAGTTATTTCATACCTATTTATTTTTATTTTTAAAAAAGATTTTATTTATTTATTTGACACAGGGAGAGAGAGAGAAAGCACAAGAGGAGGGAGCAGAAAAGGGAGAATCTGACTCCCCACTGAGCAGGGAGCCCCATGTGGGACTCGATCCCAGAAACCTGGGATCATGACGTGAGCCGAAGGCAGAGGCTTAGTCAACTGAGGTGCCCCCGTTATTTCATTTTTAAAAGAGAATTATAGGGGTGCCTGGGTGGCTCAGTGGGTTAAAGCCTTTGCCTTCGGCTTGGGTCATGGTCCAGGGGTCCTGGGATCAAGCCCCGAGTCAGGCTCTCTGCTCAGTGAGGAGCCTGCTTCCCTCTCTCTCTCTGCCTGCCCCGCTGCCTGCTTGTGATCTCTCTCTGTCAAATAAATAAATAAAATCTTTAAAAAAAGAGAGAAGTGTATGCTCATAGAGAAGGATCGAAAGGTGTGCCTAATATCTTCACGTTTATAGTACAGTAGACCCTTGCACAACACAAGTTTGAACAGTATAAGTCCACTTATAGGAGGACTTTTTTGAATAAATACAGTACAGTACTCTAAATGTATTTTCTCTTCCTTCTGATGACTTTATTTTAAAAAAAGATTTTATTTATTTATTTGAGAGAGAGACAGAGAGAACGAGAGAGCACAAGTAGGGAAGAGAGGGAGAAGCAGGCTTCCCATGGAGCAGAGAGCCTGATGGGGGGCTCGATCCCAGGACCCTGGGATCATGACCTGAGCTGAAGGCAGAGGTTTAACTGACTGAGCCACCCAGGCGCCCCATGATGATTTTTTAAATTAACCCTTTCTTTTTTCTAGCTTATTTTATTATAAGAATATAGTATATAATACATATAATACACAGAATATGTTTTTTGTGATATTGGTAAGACTTCCAGTCAGCAAGGGCACCTGGGTGACTCAGTGGGTTAAAGCCTCCGCCTTCGGCTCAGGTCATGATCCCAGGGTTCTGGGATCGAGCCCCGCATCGGGCTCTCTGCTCCTCAGGGAGCCTGCTTCCTCCTCTTTCTCTGCCTGTCTCTCTGTCTACTTGTGATCTCTGTCAAACAAATAAAATCTTAAAAAAAAAAAAAAAAGACTTCCAGTCAGCAGTAGGCTCTTAGTAATTAAGTTTTGGGGGAGGCAAAAGGTATATGTGAATTTTCCACTGCCGGGGGGGGTCGGCACCCCAAACCCCCATTTTGTTCAAGAGTCAGACTGAACTACATTATTTCATTTTTCTTTCTAACAAATTTTCAACTTTCATTTGATTTTTTTTTTTAAACAAAATCTTTGCCTCCTAGTTATATGCATATTTTATATGTCTATTTTAGAATAGCTTTTAGGGTGATTGTGCAAGGTTTTTTTTTGTTTTTTTTTTTTTTTTGGCTTCTTTAACCTGCCACTAGCTGACATGGTGGATGCAGATTTACTGAATTTCAATCGGCAGTAAGTACATTTATTCAAATATTAGCTATATCACATATAGAATATCACTTGGAAAGAGGACCTATCGGAGTCTGCCTGTTATTTTGGCACTACACATCACGTATCTAAGGGACAATCATAAGAGGCATCATTGGGAATTAGAGAACAGAACATAATAGGATATTTATTGTAGTTTGCCCTGGGCAACTTTCCCCTGCTTTTTTTTTTTTTTTTTTTTAAGATTTTATTTATTTATTTGACAGAGAGAGGTCACAAGTAGGCAGAGAGGCAGGCAGAGAGAGAGGAGGAAGCAGGCTCCCTGCTGAGCAGAGAGCCCGATGCGGGACTCGATCCTAGGACCCTGAGATCATGACCTGAGCCGAAGGCAGCGGCATAATCCACTGAGCCACCCAGGCGCCCTTTCCCCTGCTTTTGAAAGGACATCCTAATTTTTTATCCCTTAGGTTCACACAGCCGATGCTACAACAGGATCAGATCTCAGAAACCAAAGTGAAATCTCAGATGGCTTTATGTTCTACCTATTGCAATATCACTTAGTGCCCTGGATGTTAAGGCAAAGTGGCTTTTGCTCTGTGACATTGTAAGAATTAAGATTAAAAACAAAAAAAAGGTCCACCTTATCTTTTTTTACTTGAAAAGTCATAAGCTGCTGCTGGTGAGAGGTTTTGTTCTTTGGTCGGGTTTTAAGCTATAAAATTCACTTGGTTGGTAAATGTTTTCTGACATGTGCCCTATTTTACAGATGAGAGAGGAATGTGTTATTTTAACACAGGTACATCCTTTATCAGCTCTGTGGAAACATTCAGACTGCATGGCCTCTTTTTTTTTTTAAATAAAATTTATATTGAGGAAAGCTTTGCCAACCCAGCTTTATATAATTCCTTTCTGTTTCAGGGTTTTGTTACTAAATTATGTTTGGGCTGATAAGCAAGACGGTGAGTTCCTTCCTTCCACCAGTGTCTAGAAAATTGACTTTTAAAAAATGAGTCATGTAGGGGCACCTGGGTAGCTCAGTGGGTTAAGCCTCTGCCTTTGGCTCAGGTCATGATCTCAGGATCCTGGAATCAAGCCCCGCATCGGGCTCTCTGCTCAGTGGGGAGCCTGCTTCCTCCTCTCTCTCTCTGCCTGCCTCTCCATCTACTTGTGATTTCTCTCTGTCAAATAAATAAATAAATAACATCTTTAAAAATAAAAAAAATATATTTACTTATTTATGTATTTATTTGCCAGAGAGAGAGAGAGCAGAAGCAGGGGGAACAGCAGAGGGAGAACCAGACTCTCCACTGAGCAGGAAGCTCAGCTTGGGGCTCCATCCCAGGACCCTGGGATCACGAGCTTAGCAGAAGGCAGACACTTAACCGACTGAGCCACCCAGGTGCCCCTCTCAAATTCTTTTTGAATGAGACTGGAAACAAGTAAATCAAATGTCTCAAACAGTTGGGGAAGAAAAGAACACCAACATTTACCACATGCCAATGTGTACAAGCATCATATGGCTTTTGCTCATTCAAGTCTCACCCCAGCCTTGTGTGGTAGATATTTAAATATGTACTGATGGCCTCCGAATGTGTCAGGCATTGTGGTAAACGCTGGAGATACAATATAGGAGGCCTGGTAACAGATCCCTCTAAAATACACTCTCCTCTCTTTTTTAATTTTTAATTTTTTTTAAAGATTTTATTTATTTATTTGACAGACAGAGATAACAAGCAGGCAGAGAGGCAGGCAGAGAGAGAGGAAGAAGCAGGCTTCCCACTGAGCAGAGAGCCCGATGCGGGACTCCATCCCAGGACCCTGGGATCATGACCTGAGCCGAAGACAGCGGCTTAACCCACTGAGCCACCCAGGCGCCCCTAAATTTTCAATCGTTTAAGAAAGATTTTATTTATTTATTTATTTATTTATTTATTTATTTATTTATTTATTT
>NW_026740027.1:0-1136 GCF_022355385.1 Mustela nigripes | reverse complement strand
GTTTTAATCAGTAGTGAGTCATATTTTCATTTAAAATATCTATGACTCTTAATTCTGTCCATTTAATGAATAGTAAGTTTTAAGAGTACTCCCTTTCAAAAGTTGTTTAATTCATGAAATTTCATCTTGCTTTTGTAAAAAAAATCTTATTTTTAAAAAGATGCTTTGGGATATTTTTCTTGAAAATGTCCTCAAGCTAATGTATCTTCAAATGCAAGGCCATTTGTATATAGGATATCCCACTATAAATCTTCTATATTGCCAATGATAAATAGAAATCAGATCTAGAATAAAGATAGCTTTATTATCTTAATGACTATTGCTAAAATTACTCTGCTTTTCAGAGTGAATGCTCCTACACAGTTAAAGACTTTAAGATTATTCTTCAACAGAGTCCATGTTCCCTCTGGGATTTAGACAGCCTTTGTTTTATTCATTGCACAATACAGGTTTTAGAACTATGAAGATTTTCTCTTATGCACAAGATACAGAATTTAAAGAATAAAGAAGTAGCAATAAACAGCAGCCCCAAATTCTCATATTAAGTTGAATAAGATGGATATTTTGTTAGAATGGTTACAAATCCTATTCATGCATTTATTATAAGTGAATCTCTCCCTAGTTTGTGTCTTTCTACTGAGATATTTATAGAACCTAATATGTTTTGAATATTTCCCATAGTGGTTCCACATTTAAAAAATTGGTAATTAGTGGTTTACAGTCCAATATATTTTCATCATTCATAGGGTAAAGAATCTGAAAATTGCCTAGTCCCAAAGTTAATGCTGTGGGGATTGGGACTGTAGCTAGTAAAGCCTTGGAGAAAGGAATCCAAATTTAAAGCAAGGTGATGTTATGGATATGAACCAGATTTAGAATTTTTTTCTGCCCCTCCCACAAAAAAAGACAGTGAAAACAAAGAAGAGATAAAATCTAGAGAGCAAAGGAATATGTATAGTCTAAAATCAAGAACATGCTTAGGACTCAGAAGAACAATGGCTATTACTGGAAGTGATTACAATGTTAATCTATTAACAAATCTATTAAGAAATTAACCTACAATGTTAATCTATTAACATGGTGAATATCCTTTCATGTGTTTTGTGGTCATTCATCTTAATTGGAGAAATGTCTTT
>NW_026740026.1:0-16714 GCF_022355385.1 Mustela nigripes | reverse complement strand
GGGGATTAAGGAAATAATAATACATGTAAAGTTTGAGTCAGCAACTGGAACAGACAGCAAATGCTCAATAAATTTTTGCTGTATACCTTTATGTCTCGATTGTAAACATTCTGAAAGCTCAGAAATGTATTGTGACAAAAGAAGGACTTGTTCAATTTTTGGCCTGTGCATCCTTTTGAACTGTGTTTTTCAACAAACAGTGTAATATTTACATTCATTGACAGTATTTTTCCTCTTAACAAGGTACTGTGCTCTTTTAAAGTTACAAATTATAGCTTGCTTCAGCTTTTTAAATTATTTAATGTTAAATATTGCCAATAATTTAATTGTTTTTCTATTGTGGGGCATTTTCATGGACTGCACATGGCATCAAAAACAAAAGAAGTAGATTAAAGTATATCATGTATTACAGGCTAGAATAAACACTTTGTTCACTTTTGTTTGTCATGTATCCATATATGTCTACATATATGTATATATGTATACAATTTAAGATGTACTCCCAGAGACTCTAAGATGGTGGAGAAATAGGAGACCTTCATTTCATCTGGTCACAGGAATTCAGTTAGACAGTTATCAAATCATTCTGAACGCCTGTGAACTCACCCAGAGATGTAAGAAAAGAGTAGCTGCAACTCTAGAAATATAAAAGCGTCCTCTTTCTATAAGATAGGACAAGTGGTGAAGTGAATTCGTGTTGATATATGGGAAGATAAACTGCAGGGAGGTACCAGAAAATGATATAGTAGAGGACTGCAAAGTAAGGACTTTTAGAAGTTTGCTCTGATGAGGGCCATTCCTGCCTGAATGGTACCCAGGTGGTGAAGCAGGGCAGAATCCTAGGTGGGACAGTGTCATCTCGAGATGCCCAAGGTCACAGAAATAACAGGGTTGCTGAGTGTGGCAGACCTCCCAGGCATTGAAGCGGGGACTCTTGCTGGAATCATCAAGTCCCAGTGTGGACTCTCAGCTCCAGGCTGCCAGAAGCCATGGGACCCAGCAACAGCACACAGTGCCAGCAGGGACCCAACAACAGCACACAGGCAAGATCCCCTCTCCTCCCAGAAGGAGCGGCTTGGGTGTGCCCTGCAGGAGTCTCTAGGGTTTGGAGACTCGAACAGGGTTCCGCCCTGAGATACAAATGCTTAGTCATAGGCTGGGTTAGCACACAGAGCAGACAGAGACCAGGGAGCCAGGAATGATTCACTGCTTTTCCCTTAGGGTGCACTGAGGAATGGGGCCTCAGACTCTTGGATCCCGGCCTGGACATTGCAAGGCTGCCTTTTTCATTCTCCTCCTCTAAGGAGGCACAGAGAACCTTCAGGGAACAAAAGCTGGAGCAAACTGGAGTAGATTACTGAGCTTGACACCTAGGCAGGTGCAGTGCAATTCTGCCCTGGGGCAAAAATGCCACAGAATCAAGGCAACAGGCTCCTTACCCAGAGGATCAGCAAGAACACACCGCCAAGTTTACTGATCACTGAGAATGCCCAAACCCCAGTGCTAGGGGAATATAGCATATAGAATTCATGGGGTTTTTTTCCCCACGATTTTGTCCTTGGCTTTAAAAATAAAAATATTTTTAATTGTGTTGTTAGTCACCATCAAATATATCATTAGTTTTTGAGGCAGTGTTCCAAGATCTATTGTTTATGTACAACAGCCAGTGCTCCGTGCAATACACGCCCTCCTTAATACCTACCACCAGACTGATGCATCCCCCCCACGCCCTCCCCTCTAAATCCCTGTTTGTTTCTCAGTCTTTCATGGTTCAGCTCCCTCTCTGATTTCCCCCAATTCACTTTTCCTTTCCTCTGCTGATGTCTTCCACGTTATTCCTTATGTTCCACAAGTAAGTGAAACCATATGATAATTGACTTTCTCTGCTTGACTAGTTCATTCAGCATAATCTCCTCCAGTCCCATCCACACTGATGCAAAAGTTGAGTATTCATCCTTTCTGATGGCTGAGTATATTCCATTGTATATTATGGACCACAACTTCTTTATCCATTCACAGTTTTGTCTTTCAGTTTTAATTATTTGGTCTCTTTCTTCTTGTCAACCAATTTATTTTATCCACACTTCTTTAATCTTAACTTTCATTTTTGTACTTAACTTTCTATCCTTCCATTATATTTAATTTTGTTTTTGTAAATATTTAAGTTTCTTGTTCTTTATAAGTTTGGGGTGCAGTTTCTCCTAACAGATCAAAATACACCTAGAATCTAGTGTATTATTCTCTTTGCTTTAACTGGCTAATCATACTCTCTTTTCTTCCTCTCCTTCTTTCTCTTCCACTTCTTGTTTTTGCATGTTAAGTTTTTTAGTTGTGTTTTTTTGTTTTGTTTTCTTCAAGTCTTTTTATTTTTTTTAATTTTTTATTTTTTATAAGCATATACTTTTATCCCCAGGGGTACAGGTCTGTGAATCACCAGGTTTACACGCTTCACAGCACTCACCAAAGCACATACCCTCCCCAATGTCCATAATCCCACCCCCTTCTCCCAAACCCCCTCCCCCCAGCAACCCTCAGTTTGTTTTGTGAGATTAAGAGTCACTTATGGTTTGTCTCCCTCCCAATCCCATCTTGTTTCATTGATTCTTCTCCTACCCACTTAAGCCCCCATGTTGCATCACCACTTCCTCATATCAAGGAGATCATATGATAGTTGTCTTTCTCTGCTTGACTTATTTCACTAAGCATGATACACTCTAGTTCCATCCATGTTGTCGCAAATGGCAAGATTTCATTTCTTTTGATGGCTGCATAGTATTCCATTGTGTATATATACCACATCTTCTTGATCCATTCATCTGTTGATGGACATCTAGGTTCTTTCCATAGTTTGGATATTGTGGACATTGCTGCTATAAACATTCGGGTGCATGTGCCCCTTTGGATCACTACGTTTGTATCTTTAGGGTAAATACACAATAGTGCAATTGCTGGGTCATAGGGCAGTTCTATTTTCAACATTTTGAGGAACCTCCATGCTGTTTTCCAGAGTGACTGCACCAGCTTGCATTCCCACCAACAGTGTAGGAGGGTTCCCCTTTCTCCGCATCCTCGCCAGCATCTGTCATTTCCTGACTTGTTGATTTTAGCCATTCGGACTGGTGTGAGGTGATATCTCATTGTGGTTTTGATTTGTATTTCCCTGATGCCGAGTGATATGGAGCACTTTTTCATGTGTCTGTTGGCCATCTGGATGTCTTCTTTGCAGAAATGTCTCTTCATGTCCTCTGCCCATTTCTTGATTGGATTATTTGTTCTTTGGGTGTTGAGTTTGCTAAGTTCTTTATAGATTCTGGACACTAGTCCTTTATCTGATATGTCATTTGCAAATATCTTCTCCCATTCTGTCAGTTGTCTTTTGATTTTGTTAACTGTTTCCTTTGCTGTGCAAAAGCTTTTGATCTTGATGAAATCCCAATAGTTCATTTTTGCCCTTGCTTCCCTTGCCTTTTGCGTTGTTCCTAGGAAGATGTTGCCGCAGCTGAGGTCTAAGAGGTTGCTGCCTGTGTTCTCCTCAAGGATTTTGATGGATTCCTTTCGCACATTGAGGTCCTTCATCCATTTTGAGTCTATTTTTGTGTGTGGTGTAAGGAAATGGTCCAATTTCATTTTTCTGCATGTGGTTGTCCAATTTTCCCAGCACCATTTATTGAAGAGGCTGTCTTTTTTCCATTGGACATTCTTTCCTGATTTGTCGAAGATTAGTTGACTGTAGAGTTGAGGGTCTATTTCTGGGCTCTCTATTCTGTTCCATTGATTTATGTGTCTGTTTTTGTGCCAGTACCATGCTGTCTTGATGATGACAGCTTTGGAATAGAGCTTGAAGTCCGGAATTGTGATGCCACCAACGTTGGCTTTCTTTTTCAATATCCCTTTAGCTATTCGAGGTCTTTTCTGGTTCCATATAAATTTTAGAATTATTTGTTCCATTTCTTTGAAAAAGATGGATGGTACTTTGATAGGAATTGCATTAAATGTGTAGATTGCTTTAGGTAGCATAGACATTTTCACAATATTTATTCTTCCAATCCAGGAGCATGGAACATTTTTCCATTTCTTTGTGTCTTCCTCAATTTCTTTCATGAGTACTTTATATTTTTCTGAGTATAGATTCTGTGCCTCTTTGGTTAGGTTTATTTCTAGGTATCTTATGGTTTGGGGTGCAATTGTAAATGGGATTGACTCCTTAACCATTTGATACTCTGAATAGATGCTGAAAAAGCATTTGACAAATATGCATCCCTTCCTGATCAAAACTCTTCAAAGTGTAGGGATAGAGGGCACATACCTCAATATCATCAAAGCCATCTATGAAAAACCCACTGCAAATATCATTCTCAATGGAGAAAAACTGAAAGCTTTTCTGCTAAGGTCAGGAACATGGCAGGGATGTCCATTATCACCACTGCTATTCAACATAGTACTATAGGTCCTAGCCTCAGCAATCAGACAACAAAAGGAAATTAAAGGCATCCAAATCGGCAAAGAAGAAGTCAAATTATCACTCTTCGCAGATGATATGATACTATATGTGGAAAACCCAAAAGACTCCACTCCAAAACTGCTAGACCTTATACAGGAATTCAGTAAAGTGTCAGGATATAAAATCAATGCACAGAAATCAGTTGCATTTCTCTACACCAACAGCAAGACAGAAGAAAGAGAAATTAAGGAGTCTTCAAGTCTTTTTAAATTTTCATCTTCATGGATACATTCTATCCTTTCCGTATATTTAATTTTATTTTTGTGTATATACGTGTGTACATATATATAAATATATATATGTATACATATATATGTTACAAGATTATATATATGGAAATCTGCAAATTTGTAAAATCTAGAAGTGCCAGCAGGAACCATATTATTTCATAATATGTATTATATAATACTGTATATTGTATGTATTACTTATTTATATATATTTCATATGTATATTTATGGAAGATTTTCCTTCTATACAATTTTGAGGTGGAGTTTTTTCTAACAAACCTAAGGATACACTCAGGATATGTAGTGTATTGTTCTGTTTTCCCTACATGTCCCATTATATTCTCTCTGTTCTGTTCACCTGGCTGAGTAACTTCCCTTTTTTTTTTCTTTCTTTTGTTTTTGGACTTTTAGGTTTCATTTATAGGTGGGTATTATAGAGGGCACAGATTGCATGGAGCACTGGGTGTGGTGAAAAAATAATGATACTGTTATGCTGAAAATAAATAAATGAAAAAAAATTGAAAAATAAAAAGACCTCATGTGAGACAGGAATCCATCAGAATCCTAGAGGAGAACATAGGCAGTAATCTCTTTGATATCAGCCACAGCAACTTCTTTCAAGATATGTCTCCAAAGGCAAAGGAAACAAAAGCGAAGATGAACTTTTGGGACTTCATCAAAATCAAAATCTTCTGCACAGCAGAGAATATGGAGCTTGAAATCATATATGGAAAGCCTTGGGGGATAAATAAAACTCACACAACACACAAAAAAATATAATGGCACTAACTTCCTATCTTTTCATAGTTACTCTGAATGTAAATGAATTAAATGGACAATCAAACGGCACAGGGTATAGGATTGGATGAAAAGGCCAAGACCCATCCATAATGTTATCTAAAGAGAATCAGTTTAGACCCAAAGATACCCCCAGACAGAAAGTGAGGGTTTTAGAAAAATATTTATCATGCTAATGGACATCAAAAGAAAAATGGCATAGCAACCCTTATCAGACAAATTAGATTTTATGAGCACCTGGGTGGCTCAGTGGGTTCGGCTCAGTGCCTTCGGCTCAGGTCATGATCCCGGGGTCCTGAGCTTGAGCCCAACATCGGGATCTCTGCTCAGCAGTGTTCCTGCCTCTCTCTCTCTCTCTCTCTCTCTGTGCCTGCCTCTCTGTCTTCTTGTGATCTCTGTCAAATAAATAAATAAAATCTTTTTTTAAAATTAGATTTTAAACTAAAGACTGTCATAAGAGAGGAAGAAGGCTACTATATCATATTAAAGGCTCTATCAAACAAGAAGCTCTAATAATGATAAATATTTGTGTTGCTAACACAGGGGCAGCCAATTATATAAGCAAATTATAACAAAATTAAAGAAACACAGCAACAGTAAACAATAGTAGTAGGGTACTTGAACACCCCACGTACAGGAATGGACCTATCATTTAAGCAGAAAATCAACCAGGAAACAAGTGTTTTGAATGACACAGGGCACCAGGTGGACTTCACATATATACTCAGAACATTCCATCCTCAAGCAAAAAAAAAAGACATTTTTCTTGAGTACACATAGAACATTCTCCACAATAGATTACATACTGGGTCACAATCACATTTCAACCAGTACCAAAGACTGGTATTATTCCTCACGTATCCTTAGACCCCAGTGCTGTGTGAATTTTTAACTTAATCATGAAAGGAACTCACATACATGGAAAGAACTCACATACATGGAGGCTAAAGAGCATCTTACTAAAGAATGAATGGGTCAACCAGGAAATTAAACAAGAACTGAAAAAAATCATGTAAACAAATGAAAATTAAAAACAAAACAAAACAAAACAATGGTTTAAAACGTTTGGGATGCAGCAACGGTGGGCCTGAGAGGGAAGCATATAGTAATACAAACATTTCACAAGAAACAAGAAGAGTCTCAAATACACAACCTATCCTTAGACCCAAAGGATCTGAAAGAAGAACAGCAAAGAAGCCTAAACATGGCAGATGAAAAGAACTAATAAAAATCAGAGCATAAGACAATGAAATAGAAATCAAAAGAATGGTAGAACAGATAAATGAAACAAGGAGCTAGTTGCATGAAAGAATCCATAAGATTGATAAACCCCTGCCAGACTTATCAAAAACAGAAAAGAAAGGAACTAAATAAATATAATAATGAATTGTATTTGACCAACAACAAAGAAATACAAACACTGAAGAAACACAATTATAAGAACATATAATGAGCAGTTCTACGTCAACAATTAGGCAATCTGGAAGAAATGGAGGCATTCCTAGAGTTGTCTAAACTACCAAAACTGAAATGGGAAAAAATAGAAAACCTGAACACATAACCAGCCAGGAAGTTGAACCAATAATCACAAATCTCCCAACAATAAGAGTCCAGCACCAGATGACTTCACAGAGGAATTCTACCTCAAAAAGAACTCTACCAAACATTTAATGAAAAACTTACACCTATTCTTCTGACACTGCTTCAAAAAACAGAAATGGGAGGAACACTTTCAAACTCTTCCTGTGAAGCCAGCATTACCTGCTCCCCAAAACAAAGACCCCAGCAAGAAGGAGAATTACAGGCCAGTATCCTGATGAACATGGATGCAAAAATTGTCACCAAAATACTAGCCAATAGGATCCAACAGTCTATTAAAAGGATTATTCACCACAACCAAGTGGTATTTATTCCTGGGTTGCAAGGGTGGCTCAACATCTGCATATCAATCAATATGATATACTCCATAAATAAAAGAAAGGACAAGAACCATATGATCCACTCATAGATGCAAAAAAAAAAAAAAAAGCACTGACAGGTATAGCATTTTTTCTTGATTGAAAGTCTTTACAGTGTAGGGCTAGAAGGAACATACCTCAATATTATAAAAGTCAAATAAGAAAAGACTAGTGAATATCATTCTCAGTGGGGAAAAACTGAGAGCTTTTCCCCTAAGAACAGGAATATAACAGAGATGTCTACTATCACCACAGCTATTCAACACAGTACTAAAAGTCCTAGCCTCAGCAATCAGATAAAAAAGAAATGAAAGGCATCTGAATCAGCAAAGACATAGTCAAACTCTCACTCTGCAGATCACAAGATAATCTATGTGTAAAACCCAAAAGACTTCACTCCAATATTGTAGAACTCATGCAGAAATTCAGCAATATGGTAGGATATAAAATCAATGCACAGTAATCAGCGGCACTTCTATATAATGTGAGAGAAGAACAGAGAAATTAAGGAGTTGATCCCCTTTACAATTGCATTCAGAACTGTAATATACCTAGGAATAAACCTAACCAAAGAGGCAAAGGATTTGTCCTCTGTAAACTATGGAACACTCATGAAAGAAATTGAGGAAGACAGAAATAAGTGGAAAAACATTTCATACTCATGGATTACAAGAATGAATCCTGTTCAAATGTCTTTGCTGCCTACAGCAATCTATATATTCAACGCAATCTCTATGAAAATACCATCAACTCTTCACAGAGCTGGAAGAAATAATCCTAAAATATGTACAGAGCCACAAAAGACCCTGAAAATCCAAAGGAATGTTGAAAAATAAAACCAAAGGTGGTGGCGTTATAATTCCTGACTTTAAGCTCTACTACAAAGCTGTAGTCATCAAGACAGTATGGTACTGGCACAAAAACAGACACACAGAACAATGGAACAGAACAGAGAGTCCAGAAATGGACCCTTACCTCTATGGTCAACCAATCTTTGACAAGGCAGGAAAGAATAGTCAATGGAAAAAATGCAGTCTCTTCAACAAATGGTGTTGGAAAAATTGGACAGCCACATGCAGGAGAATGCAAGGTGGACCATTTCCTTACACTATACTCTAAATGGATGAAAGACCTAAATGTAAGACAGAAATCTAGAGGAGAATACAGACAGGAACCTCTATGCCCTCAGCCACAACAACTCCTTGCTAGACATATCTCCAAAGGCAAGGGAAACAAAGGCAAAAATGAAGTACTGGGAATTCATCAAAATAAAAAGCTTTTGCACCTCACAAGAAACAGTGGACCATACCAAACAACCGACAGAATGGGAGAAGACTATTGGAAATGACCTATCAGATAAAGATCTGGTGTCCCAGATCTATAAAGAATTTCTCAAACTCAACACCCAAGGGACAAATAATATAGTCAAGAAATGGGGAGAAGACATGAACAGACACTTCTCCTAAGAAGACATACAAATGGCCAACAGGTACATGAAAAAATGTTCCACATCACTCAGCATCAGGGAAATAGAATTCAAATGCACAATGAAATAAAAGAAAAAAAAGCACAATGAAATACCACCTCACACCAGCCAGAATGGCTAAAATTAACAAGTCAGGACATAACAGATGTTGGTGAGGATGCAGAGAAAGAGGAATCCTCTTACAGTGTTGGTGGAATGCAAGCTGGTACAGGCACTCTGGAAAACAGTACGGAGGTTCCTCAAATAATTGCAAATAGAACTACCCTACGACCCACCAATCACAGTACTGGCTACTTACCCTCAAGATACAAAATGTAATGATCTTAAGGGGCACATGCACCCAAATGTTTACAGCAGCAATGTCCACAATAACCAAACTGGGAAGAGCCCAAATGTCTTCCAATCCATTCCAATCTTCCTTCTTGCTTACAGCAGCAATGTCCACAATAACCAAACTGGGAAGAGCCCACATGTCTTCCAATCCATTCCAGTCTTCCTATACATTCCAAAAGATGAATGGATAAAGATTATATAGGGTGTGTTTGTGTGTGTGTGTACACATACATACATACACACAATGGAATACCACTCAGGAATCAAAAACTGAAATCTTGCCATCTGCAATGACACTGGAACTATGACAATAGAACTAGAAAGTATTACTGTAAACAAAATAAATCAGAGGAAGACAATGATCATATGATATCATACTATCATACTAGTGAAAATATGTGGAATTTAAGGCACAAAACAGAGCATCATAGGGGAAGAGAGGGAAAAATAAAACCAGAGGAAACCAGTGAGGTGCACAAACCAGAAGTACTCTTAATCATAGGAAACGAACTGAGAGCCTCTAGAGAGGAGGATGGTGAAGGGATACGGTAACTGGGCGATGGGCATTAGGGGTGCATGTGATGTAATGAGCCCTGTGTTTGATAAAAGACTGATATCACTGACCTCTACCTCTGAAACCTGTAATATATACTAACTAACTGGAATTAAATTAAAGAACTAAAAACAAAAACAATGTACTGCCTACTATGACTAATGTTTTGAAAAGCATGTTAGCAGTCCTTGATTTGAATTTCTTTTTCAAATTTTGAAAGATGACAAAAAGCCTTCAGGGGCACCTCAGTGACTCAGTTTTTTAAGCACCCAACTCTTGATTTTGGCTCAAGTCATCATCTTAGGATCATGACATCAAGCCCTGAGATAGGGCCCAGGCTCAACAGAGTATCTTAAGTGAGCCTCTCTCTCCCCTCTCCTCTCTCCCTCCCCTGCCCCATCTCTCTCAAAGACAAATAAATCTTAAAAAAATAGATTACATATAAACTTCTCATATATTTCTAGACACTGGTCTGATGTTTTTTCCTGTAGGTTGACATGCCAGCCATAGATTCCCATTGGTTTTCCGCCACAGGAAAGAAACTTTCTCTCTTTTGAGATGATATGCTACTATACAGAGAAAACACTAAAGACTCTACCAAGTAACTACTAGAGTGATTAATGAATTCAGTAAAGTTTCAGAATATAAAGCTAATACACAGAGATCTTTTGCATTTTTATACACTCCTAAGGTAAGTCAAGAAAGAGAAATTAAGAAAACAATCCTGTTTACAATTACTGAAGAACGTTTAAAACACCTAGCAATAAACTTAACCAAGGAGGTGAAGCACCTGTACTCTGAAAGCTATCCAACACTGGTGAAAGAAATGGAAGATGACAGAAACAAATTCATGAGCAAATGCCATGTTCCTCAATTGGGACAACCAAGATTAAAATGTCCATACCACCTAAAAGAACCCACAGTTTAATGCAATCCTACCAAAATATCAACACCAGTTTTCACTCAACCAGAACAAAGAATCCAACAGAACAGAAAAGACCCTGACTGGCCAAAGCGATCTTGAAAAAGAACAACAACACTGGAAGTACCAAAATTCCAGATTTCAAGGTATACTACAATGCTGTAGTAATCAAAACAAAAAGGCCTGGTACAAAAATGAACACACACATCAATGAACAAAACAGACAGTCCAGAAATAACCCTATTCTTGTATGGTCAATTCACCCATGACAAAGGAGATCAGAAATGCACAATGGGGAAAAGATCTGTCTCTTCAGTGAATGATATGGAAAGAGAGGACAGCCACCCACAAACAATGAAATTGCACTGCTTCCTTACACCATGCCTAAGAAAGACTCAAAACACATTAAAGACTTACATGTGAGACCTGACGCCAGTGGCACTATCATAGCCAATGAGGTTTATCCGAGGCTCGATTATTGCTAATTGAAAATTCCTAAAAGAATATAGGCTGGGCTGTCTTTAACATTGACCAGACATGCCCAGGAATTGGGCCCAGACAAGGAGAAACAATCTTGCAAATCTAATGACATAAAAATTAAAAAATGATAAAAATATAATAAAAATATTTAGATATTAAATATTAATTAACATTAAATATTATTAAATATCAATTATTTTAATAGTTAAATATTAAATATTATTAATTGTATATTTAAATATTTATTAAATATTAAATAAATAAAATAAACAAAATGATAAATAAGAGGGAATTCAGGCTTGGAGCAAAGAACAATCTGGCCCTGCCCCACATTCTATAATTCCCATTCCTGACAACTGTACCAGCATTAAAAGATTGGTCTGCTGACAACTTGAGAGAGTTCATGAACCACTATTGGCGCGGAAATGTTACAAGACCTTTTGCAAAGACTGCAAAAAGGGCATACCTTGCTTGTCCCACTTGCCCAAAATACAATCTTGGGAAACAAACCCATACCTCCCCTGGGAATTTTAAACCACTCAATGAACCATCTGACATTTGGCAACTGAATTTCATGCAATTTCCTCATTTCATGAATAGAAGTAAGTGTTAGTTAATGTGCCTATATCTTCTCACTAGACAAACGCTTTCCCTTGGAGAAAGGCCAATGACTCTTTTGCGGCTAAAATCCTGTTAGAAAAAAATTACCCCTTCCAGGGAAGCCCTCTTGAAGTATACACAGTGACCAGAAAACCCATTTTACCCTGCAGGCGTTTCACCAGTTTGCGATGTTTTGCTAGTTTTAGAAAAATTTCATTGTATGTTACTGTCCCCTGTCTTCAAAGTTAGTCTCACAAAATGACCACACTACTGGGGACTCCATTGGCAAAATCTACGGAGACTTTCCAGCTCCCTGGGTCAAAGGGATTGCTGTCACTCCTAAATCTCAAGTCCACCCCTTTGTGGAAATCAGTCTCTTCCCCTGGGAGATAGTCACTGGATTTGATTTGAATTCGATGTGCATTCGACCACTGCCTCTCTGGACCCACAGTTGGGAAAAGGGGATGTATTTCTAGAAAGCAAAGATTGAATTGCCTCTATTCAACCTAACCACACTGCAGTTGAGCAGACTTTTTCACAGTGTGCTCCCAGGGGACACTTACCCTGACCTCCACACCTTGCAACCTGATTCTGTTGGGAAAGATCCCACAAAGATTCTCTCCAACCTGCCCTGAAAGGCCCCTCTCCAATACTGCTAACCAAACCTTGCGCTGCCAAACCTCAGGGAAATGGATGCTTGGGTCCTTGGGACACGTTTAAAGAAGTCGCCAAAGCCTGACTTGACCTCTACATCGTCTGGTCACAAGAAGGTTATTACTGCACCAACTGAAATACAAAACATCTGGGGAGACAGCCTTCTCCACATGTCCGGGCCAGGCCTGCATTCCTCTCCTCACTATTGCTCCTTCTCCATTGTCGGTGCAAAAAGCATGCCATTTTCTGCATCTCCCAGTCTCTTGCAGAAGGAGGAAACTTCTTTGGATTATGACCTTTCCAAAAAACACTCATTTTGAACTTGTGAGCATTTCTAGACATTTAGAAGGTTCAGAATTCAAAAGTCGTTCCTTTAGTTCTACTATTAACTGAATCCTGATTCTAAACCAAATGCATGGTTTCTGAATTTACAACATAACAGACCGCTTTTGATAACACATAGAGCTCTAAACAGTTCTTTTGAAAATACAATACTGTTTGAGAATGTCCCGGACGTATTCCTATTCTTGCAACAAGTTGTCTAACGAATGCTTCACGTTTTTCAGTGTATCCTATGTCCCCAAACACGCTCCCTGATTTTATTTGGTGCACTCTCCCAGTATTTCACTATTTTGCTCATAGCCACTCATGGAGGACACTTCCAGAAGGCATACAGGACTCTGAGTTGGCCTTCATTGGGAGAAAATCTTTCTCCTTCAGTCCAAACAAGTGCCAATAAATATGTTCAGTGGCTCCTTTAATACACAGGGTCCTGGTTTAGAACCAACATATGCTTTGGAATTGTCACCATGCTTTGGTTCTGCCCTTGTTGTCTCTCAAATCCTGTGTAGAAACACTGTCCCCAGTGAGGTGATGCTGACTCACTGATCTCAGTCTTGAGCAGATACAAACTTCACATGGGAAGCTGGTGAAAGTTTCTCCCTTCTAACCCTCCCTGCTCCTCAGTGGTCACTTGAGTAGTTTACAACTGTGATGCACATACCCTCCAACATGAGACATGCCAACCAGAAAAGGCTTTGCTGGCACTGAAACACAAAACCACTAAATACAAAGAACGTGACTGTCGATTGAAATTCCTCCAAGGAAACTTTCCTAAAGTTTTAATTTATATTACAATTAACTCACACACTGTTCTATTCATTTCAGGTGTATAATCGTGATTCAGTACTTCCATGCAACTCCTGGCGCTCATCACAAGAATACACCACAATCCCCATTACCTGTTAAACTCATCCGCCCCCACCAACACCTCCTCTATGATTACCAACAGGTTGTTCTCTAGTTAAGGGTCTGTTTCTTAGTTTGCCTCTTTCTCCTTCTCTTTGCTTGTATGTTTCATATCATAATTTCCACAAATGAGTGAAATCGTATAGTACCTGTCTTTCTCTGACTGACTTATTTCATTTATCAAGGCAAATCATGATCAGACAGGGCAAAGTCATAAGGGGAATGTCACAGCAGAGGGGTGTTCTGACACACTACCACTCCACATAAATGGGGAACCAACAGGAGGACATGGACTTGATCTTGCACATGGGTGCCCCACTATTCCACCTAGCAGAACTCTATTCTCTTCTCTCTATCCAGCCCCCCACCTTCTCCAACAGGACTCACCCATGAAAAGCCATAATGATTTGAACTTCCAGATGCCTCCAATGCACTTCTGGTTCTTAACAGCCTTTCAAATTGCCCCCTGTCTCTGACTACAGTGAACCTCTCCGAAGTTCCCCAATGTGCCAAAGGATCAGTCACCGCTTCTTTGGCCTGCATTCAGTTTTCCTTCCTTCTCAACAAACCCAACATTTGCTGATACTTCTAACCTTGAAGGTTACAAACTGGATGGCACTTTGTTTTAACCTGGGGTTCTGATTCCAGCAGTAATCCGCAAGTGGGCCCCAAGCGCATTCTTCTAAGACACCCTGAGAGTCAGCAGGTTATGTTTTCATCTCCCAACTACAGGCTGCTCCTCTTACTCTTAATTTGAGTCGGGATCTCTCCCCAGAAACAGGTCTGCTTCTGTAACAAACCAACAATGGCATCTCAGGTAGGGCATCGCAGAACCCCTCCATCCAGAGATTAGGCCCTAAGTAAAATAGGTCTTATTCAACTACCCTCGAGGGAAATGAGGAGCAAACCATGGGAACAACACCAAAAATGCAACAACGTGGTGGCTCACCTACCAGCATGTCTCGGGAAGCAGCCCAGAGCCCCCTCCTCAGCTCTTAGCCAACGAGACCGCTTCTGCATCGCACCACAGGAGGCACCAACTGCTGCAAACACAGCCCTGGCCCTCTGAGGGGTACTGGGTCCTCAGCTGGTGGCAGAAACCCTTTGGGCCCTGAAGAACCCAGCCTCAGGTGATGCCATGGCACGCACTAGGACCCCTGAGGCTGCTGTGCCCAGGCACAAACAGCCCCTTGCCAGCTGGAGGTGCTTGGTCGCCCTCTGCTGGACACTCTGGTAATCTCTGCAATGCACTAAGCAGGGGCAGGGGTCAGCTCAGCGGGAGGCACTGAGGCAGCTCTGGTCCCGGGGAGCCTGTTCTCTGCACTGAGATAGACTATTGTGACAGCGCCTCAGACACAAAGAATCTGATTCCTTCTCCTTTCTGTGTGAGTGATGAATGAAGCCAAATTTGACAATGTTATTATGTAATGTGTAGTGCTTACACCCCTCCTTTCATTAATACACACCTGGGTGACTCAGTGGTTTAAAGCCTCTGCCTTTGGCTTTATCCCAGAGTCCTGCAATCAAGTCCCGAATCAGGCTCTCTGCTCAGTGGGGAGCCTGATTCCTCCTCTCTTCCTCTTTCGTTCTCTCTCTCTCTCGGCCTGCCTTTCTGCCTACTTGTGATCTCTGTCTGTCAAATAAATAAATAAAATCTTTTAAAAAAATACAGACTACAGATGTACAAATGTAAAGTAACAGATAACTTTGGTTACCCACCCAAATATTCCTACTACATAAATCACTGACACCCATTACACTATTTTAATTTTTTTTCCTTTTTCTTCCTTTTAGAAAGAATTTCCAGTCATGTCAGGGTATATGAAAGTCCACTGAATCAAGACATCATCTAGCACTATGATCTTGACTGTGAGACTTTCTTTTCAACCTTGCCAATAAAGTATTTGGGGACACATAGGTGACAGGGTCAAAATGAAAAGCTAGACAGAACTACACATGTGTTATGAATTTACTGCATGTCTCTTTAGATCATGTTTTCAATCAAAGGGGATTTAGACATGGTAGATGGATAAAATCATTTCCATCATTCTGGTAAGGAACCAATTTTGCCTTCAAGTACTAATTGCCATCTCTTCACTAACAGAAGAAGGCTTGATGAAGTAGATGTTTCTGCTTGCATGTAAGAGAAGGCTGCAGGGGTTGAAATCATCCACCTAACATCCTGGGTCAGGATGCTCATTGGACATGAGGATAATATCTAAGTGTATAATTACCATACATACATTTCATATACTTATTTTGTATATACTACTATATGATATGTACTTGTATCATTATGTATCTATTTCTACATTCAGATGGTTTATCCATCTAGATCTTCTGCATCCTTACTGATTTGGGGTCTGCTTTTTATCAGCTGCTGAGGGAGGGCTGTGAAAATTTGCCTCAGGGAGGATTTTATTTTTCTTGGAGTATTTTTTTAAAATTGTATTTATTTAGGAGAGAAAGCATGAGTGGGGGGAAGGGGAGAGTGAGAAGGAGAAGCCGACTCCCACTGCATGGGGAGCTGGATGTGTGGCTCCATCAAAAGTCCCTGGGATCAGGACCTGAGCTGAAGGCAGATGCTTACCTGACTGAGCCACCCAGGTGCTCCTCTACTTGCAGTCTTGTGAAACACTCCTTTATAGGTTTGACGTCTATGTAACTAAGATCCACAGTTTTACTTCCCTGGGTAAACTACAGCTTTTTTCAGTTTGTACCAACTTTCTTTGTATCTAGTAATGCTTTTGGCCTGATATTACTATAGTCAGAGCAGCATTTCCTTCATTGCTGTTTGCATGGTTCATTGTTTTCCCACTGTTTTATTTTCCAAATATCCATAACGTTAATTATTGGAGGATTATCATATCAAAATTTTACCATGGTTGGTCGGTTGGTTGTTTGATCAAGTTGTGGATTTTTATCTGATATTCCTGTCCATTCGCGTTCAT
>NW_026740025.1:0-16773 GCF_022355385.1 Mustela nigripes | reverse complement strand
AAAAAAAAAAAAAAAAAAAAAGGCCAGGTAATAATTCTTACGAATTGTGGTGAATCAAATAATGCTTTTTATAATTTATATATTTGTATAAGGCATTTTATGTTTGTGTAATGTTAATTGATTATATATATTTCATGTTAGAGAATGTGAGCTATAAAAGAATTGTCATCTTAGTATATTCACCATTGGTCCTTTCTTGTTTTTGTTTTCTGTTTGTAAAACTGGGGAAGATGACTGAGCAAAATTAAGTCATTTAGAAATTCAGTAAAGGAGGGGTGCCTGGGTGGCTCAGTGGGTTAAAGCTCTGTCTCTGGCTTAGGTCATGATCTCAGGGTCCTGGGATCCAGCGCCCCCTCAATCAGGCTCTGTGCTCAGCAGGGGGTCTGCTCCCCCCGCCCCCACTTCTGACTACTTGTGATCTCCCTCTCTCTCTGTCAAACAAATAAATAAATAAAATCTTTAAAAAAATTTTTTAAAAAGAAATCCAGTAAAGGAACTAAGAATAGAATAGTTTTTACTAAAATTCTTTTCTTCCCCTAATTCCTAAAAGAAGTCAAATTTTGAAAATTATAATTTAATTATAAAATTGAAGTTTTTGCTCTGAATTGTAAAACACTAAGTATGACAAAGATTAGCTGTGAAGCATGGATTCCTACAAAGTCATGTGCTAAAGCAATTTTTGGGAAACTCTAATTTCTTTTTTTTTAGAGAGAGAGAGACAGTGAGAGAGCAAGCATACACGTGTGAGTGGGGGTGAAGGTCAGAGGGAAAGGGAAAGAGAGAATCTTAAATGGGCTCTGTGAGTGTGGGGTTCCATCTCACAACCCGGAAATCAAGATCTGAGCCAAAACCAATAGTCTGATGGGTTAACAGACTGAGCCACCCAAGTGGCCTGAGAAACTCTAAAACACAGCAAAAACAAAAACATCCAATATGAGAATTATGTTTTGGCTTCAAGGCCCACAGGTTATGAAGATTTCCAATAAAGATTCTCCATAGCCAGTCTGATCAGCTCACTCTAGGTTTGGAGGATGTGTTTCAGTGCCATCAACTTTGATCCCAAGATCTCATCCTCCTTGAATACAAAGTAAATCATGCTTGCCATTGGTCCCATATTTTGTACCTTCATAACTACAGAACTTCAGCCCCTTTCTAGGAGACTGTCCCTTCTAAAATCTGTCGAACACTAGATTATAGACCCAGTGAATCACAGAATCATCAAGGCCAAGTTTAGCTCCACTGAGTTGTCCTTCATACTCTGCCAAGCCCACTCCTCTGTCTCCTTCTGTTTCCCACTCAGGTGACTATCAGAGTACCATTCAGGCTAATGCTCAGGTTTTAATGGAATTGCCCCATTTGATGGCATCATCTCTGTTGTATGAAAAGGGCAGTGAAATGTCTTCCTTATTTTTATTGTGCTTCTGTACAGGACAGCCTCAAATTAATACAGACTTTAGGGACATGCTCTTCCAGAATTCACACAGCAGATTATCCCCGTGGCATATGCCTGCTTCCAAAAAGTCTAGGTGAAGACTGCCTCAGGCTGTGTTGTTAAACCTGCCTTATCATACAGCACCTCACACATCCCAAGGTAGAATTCTCTCTGAAAACTCACAATCCCGCCGCCCACCTCCACTCTTAGGTCTCAATCTATTTACCTGATAAGTCTACACATACCACTTTCCTATGAGGCATTTCAACTTCCATGTAAATCAGGAGTAAACACACTCTAGGTGTTGAGAGGATAAGTGAGAGCAAGTCATTACCTATTTCTATAAACCATTCTTCACATTAAACAACCCAGCACAAAAAAACTTAGTTGCTATGATGTGCAGAAAATTATTGACAAATGAGTGTTATCAACTTAACAAGGCCTGCATTGTTGTATATTCAATTTCATAACCTCTTAGGAAAGAAAGTATTTATCTTTCTCAAGAATTCACCAGGAAATTATTTTCATGGTACAATGCCATAATCATGATTTTGATCATCCTCTACAACAACATCAATGAGAAAAACAAGCTTTCAGGCTTATACTGTTCTTTCCCCCATGGTACCAACATTTCACAAATATTTTAGGATGCTTTGCTCTTTGCAACATACCATCTTGTGGCTCTAGGAACATAGTTGGAGTAGAATGGACATCTGCAGTAAGTATTTTTGGAATAAATAAATAACCTCTGTCAGTTTACTAGGTACATCAGAATAAAATACACAGACTAAGCAAGAGAAATTTATTTTCTCACAGTTCTAGAGGCCAGATGTCCCAGATCAAGGTGTTGGCAGGTTTAATTTCTTCTGGAGACCTCTTTCCTTGGTTTATAGATGGCAGCCTTCTTGCCATGTCCAGATGTGGTCTGTTTCCTGTGCACATGTCACTGGTGTTCCTTTGGGTATCAAAATTTCTTCTTCTTATACCACCAGTTAGGTTGGATTAGGGCTTACCCTACTAGCTTCATTTTAACTTAAGTCTTTCTTTACAGGCCCCATCTCCAATTACACTCACATTCCAGACACTGAGGTTTAGGGCTGCAATGTAGTAAGTTTTAGGAGAACACAATTCAGCCCATAACATGAACGATCAACGTTTATACCATCCAATCAAAATTTATGATTATAATATGAGAAGCAAATGCTGACTTCCTTATGCATATAATTTCATTCCTCTGTGGTTAATATACAGGCATATTCTACAAGAAATCTAAACTATACAGAGAGGAAATTCAATAAATACCATGAATTTTAATGAGAAAAAGTAAAAAACTTAGTTCAAATGCCAGTGTGTGTGCAAGGAAACCAGTTAACAGTTTGTGGCAGTTCTCCTAAGAACCTCTTACAAGTATATTAAGTGAGTAATCCTGAGAGAAATTGTGAAGAATGAAGAATACCAAGCAAAGGAGAAAGTGAAAACAAAACTCTAAGGGTCTAAACCCAAGGGCAGCATTTATAGTTCAGAACTTAATTATATAGATGGGGTCCATAAAAAAAAAAAAAATTTCCTGAAAGCACTGGGAGAGAAAAGAAAACTCCTGCAGTGGTTAAAAGCAGCAACCAGGAACAAAACTGACCTGTGCCTGAATCCTTGTCCCACCACATCCTGGCTGTGATTTGGAAGAGTTTGTTAATCTTTCTGAAGCCATTTCCTCTTCTGTACAGTAAATAATGATTGGAAATTAAGGAAAGAAGTTAAGGAAAGGGCTTGTGCAATGGCTAGAAAACTATGAATATTCAATGAATGACAGTGAAAAAGGATATAAATTAAACAGAATGCTAAATATTCCACTATCTCATGCCAACATATGATTATGCACATGTGGTTCATTTGGCACATATGTAGCACTGGTACAGAGCCAAGGGTACAACAGATTGAATCATCATCATCTTCAGCAGCAGCAGCAACAACCTTTATGTAACTTAGAGGTGTTGAAGATTTACTCTGTGACATAATATTCTTGAGGTTTTATATGCATGATCTAATTCAGTGTTGTCTCTCTCTCTCTCTCTCTACACACACACACACACACACACACACACACACACACACTCACACACTCCTTATAAGGCTGTTATGTTACGTTATGTTAATCAGATTATTAAAAATGTCCAGGGTTAAAATATATTAAAATTATCTTTTATTGGAAATCTGAATAAACAAAAAAAGTCAAGTGTTTTCTCTTGTGTCCTATTTTATAAAGAAAACATAACTGTCATGTAGAGGAGTTGACTTTGGACATATACTTAAGAAGGTAACTAATCTCGGGCTCTTTCACTGAATTGGAATGGGCCAAGGGATGATCCCCCTAGAGGACAGGTCTTTGCTATTCACCTTCAATAAACCCTTTGCACTAATCAAGAGATGGTAAATTAGAGAGAACCCATGCCCTTTCTTCTTGCCTACCTTGGTCACTGATATGGAAAGACAAGATGCTTGGAGCAGCGTCTTGATGACAAGAACCATTGATCTTGTCAATTGTCACCATGACAGTAAAGCCAAGAGCTTCTCAGAGGTGCTGAATTCAACAACTCCCAAACAACAGGCATTAGCAGTTCTTGTTATAACTCTTAAATTAATTGTCCTTATTTTTTGTCACATTTCTTTTTTTTTTTAAGATTTTATTTATTTATTTAAGAGAGGGAGAGAGAGCAACCATGAGCGAGGTTAGTGGCAGATGGAGAGGAAGAAGGAGAAGCAGACTCTCCTCTGAGTGGGAAGCCAGACATGAGGCTTGATCCCAGGACCCTGAGATCATGACCTGAGTTGAAGACAGGCGGTTAGCTGACTGAACCCCTCAGATCCCCCTTTTAAGCCACGCTTAATTGAGTTTTCTCTCAAAGAGAGCTAAAAATTTCCCTGAATGACCCAAGTTTGTTTCTCTGTGCAAAAATCTTGACTAATTAAATGTGAATTAACTGTGATAACTTTTTACATTGATTGATTTTTCTCTCCACTTCACATACAAGCTTTCTATATTCCTTCCCAGGGAAAAGTAGATGATAATTTTAGAATAGAGAATATGGAAAATTGTTCTTACACAAAAACTATTTTTATATATGATTAAATTAACGAAAAAGGCCCTGGGCAAAAAATGAAAAAATTCAGCAATAATTTCACCGATGATGTAAAAATTTTCCATGAAGCTCTAATTATGAGTATATTGCCCACAAAACAATTGTTATTTTCCATTGTCAGATCAATATCATGCCAAAAACTAAAAAAGTAAAAAATGCCTCTTGCCATAATTTTGGATAGTTTTGCTAGCAAGAAATTCATTTAGTTTTGTGTATACTCTTTCGTCATCAGTAATATAAGAATTTATTCTATCTTTCTGCAAAAATTGTCACACAGTATATTCTCAGTGCAAACTATTCAGAATTTGAAGGCTTGGTTGCCTATGAACGGTGTGTAATACTATTGCTGATACTCTCCCTGGCACTTATTATCCATGAAATACTTTCCAAAGTTTTCAAGCTATCATCACAGAATGACTTGACACCATGGCCTCTGCACCATCATTGAAATTTCTTTTAAGGGCAAATGAAAGAACAAGAGAAAACATTCAGAAGCCAAAAAGACACTCTTTTTCCCCCTAAGAGGTTTAAAACTATCACAGATTTTCAAGCAGAACGGAGCACATGCGAATACAGAAGAGCAACAATACATCACGGATTTGAAGGGCACATCACCCACAAGCAAAACAAAAATAGTTCTTTTAATGTAAGTAGTTAATATACATTAGACACCCATGAGAATCTTCATAATTTACCACTTTCAAAAAATGGTAGAATTTCTTTTTCCCTTCAAAGACTTCACAGACATATCCATGGTATACTATAATATCCCTGAAGATAGGCAATGTTCTGTAATACAAAATAAAATGCTATGTGTTAACCTGTCTGCAACAGAGGTTTTAGATGTTTAGCATATATTCTTTTATATCTCTTTAAATTTGACAATTCTTTATCAGGATAGATTTTCCTTTATTCTATGATTTTTTTAAAAGATTTTATTTATTTAACAGAGAGACTGATCACAAGTAGGCAGAGAGGCAGGCAGAGAGAGAGAGAGGGAAGCAGGCTCCCCGCTGAGCAGAGAGCCCGATGCTGGACTCGATCCCAGGATCCTGGGATCATGACCTGAGCCAAAGGCAGAGGCTTTAACCCACTGAGCCACCCAGGCACCCCTCCTTTATTCTATGATTATAATTTCCTATTACATATTCAAAGATAATTTCCATTATGTTAATGATGGCAATACCACTGACAGTTTCAGCAAATTGAGGCCTGCCAATAACCATGTGAATGAGCTTGAAAGCTGATCCCTCAACCCTTGTTAAGTCTGGAGATGAATGCAGATCTAGTTGACAGTTTGACTCTACTCTCATAAGAGACCCTAGACTAGACTCTCTCAGATAAATTGCTCTAGGATACTGTAACTTCAGAAGCTATATTGGATAATATGTTAAGCTGCTAAGTTTTGAGGAATTTGTTACCTAGCAATAAATAACTTCTACAGACAAAACAAGAACAATTCTCTTGGTCATATTATTCAAGAATAAATAAAAAAGGACTTGATGACTATAATCACATTGTAGCATTCACAGTTCATAGTGAATGGTAAAAATTGCTTATTTTAGACTTTGGGTTTGATGAAGGTCAACATGTTCTTTTGCCTTTGTACAACAAAGTCCCAAGTTAACATGGCCTTGTATGAATGCTTATCCATCTAATAGGTTTTCTGCCTATCTATCTATCTATCTATCTATCACCTGTTTTTCTTTCTACCCATCTATCCATCAACTGACCTATTTTTCTATCTAAATATTTGGGCCAAGTGAACTCTACCTGAATGTTAGTCAAGATTATTGAGTCTAGAGAGGAAAACATCTTTCTGTATTACTGATTCTATCTTCAAGAGTTTAAATTCTTAATGTGCTTGCTATATATTATATAATGATACTTACTGGTGTTAATCTATAAAATCCTAGCATGCAATCTTGGACAAAGAAAATGAAAAAAAAAAAAGAACTGTTGAAGATCAGTTAAAATTTAAGTAATAGTAAAAACATGGCCAATAGATCTAATCAATCTTACTGAGGCAGATATACTATGGGATTTTTGCTAACATAGAAAGTTTCACTTTAACCATATCACATTTTACCAATAAAATTCTCTTGAAAACATTGTGGATTTTCTATGAGTTTTCATGGGCTTTATTTTATTTAATCAAAACTACACTCACAGATCTTGTTAAGGCAAGACCTCTTATACTTCATTTTGTGAGATTTGGTGCTGTGAACTATGCTTTCAAGATTTACAACCTTAAGGTGGTTAGAAATACTTTTCTCTAGATAAAAGAATTTCATTCTAAACACTGCCTTAAACTTTTCTGAGATCTTAATTCTCAATTTGGAACTGACTCTAAGTTCATGATTTACTAGCAGTACCTTGGAGTGGGTTTTTGTTCTGAAGTCATTCTTGCTTTGAAAGTCTTGCTGTCTGGAGATAATGTTAAGTCGAAAATTCTTGCTTAGTGTCCTTGACTACTGAAGTTTTTTTTTTTTTAAGATTTTATTTATTTATTTGACAGTCAGAGATCACAAGTAGGCGGAGAGGAGGCGGGGTGGGGGCAGGGGGGCACGGAGCAGCAGGCTCCCTGCTGAGCAGAAAGCCCTATGCAGGGCTTGATCCTAGTACCCTGGGATCATGACCCCAGTTGAAGGCAGAGACTTTAACCCACTGAGCCACCCAGGCACCCCTGAAGTATTCCTTCTTTACGTCATTTTTCTCCTGTAATATACAATCATAGGCAGTTAAGTGTCACCAAATTCAGTGGCAAAATTCTGCCTAGAAATATATGCATCCAGATCTACAATTTCACCAAGTCCAATTTTTATTTTCTATATTATTGGAGATGACAGTCTCACCAGATGTTTCAATAATACCTAACATAGGTTTCCTATGTTCCAGTAATTTCAGTAATGCCTTCCCTTCTAATCTCTACAGTCTCTTTGCTGCCTTTTAGACTGAAACTAACACTATATGTTTTAGGTTTTTGTCATGACAATATCCTACTTCTAGGTACCATTCCATCCCAGTTTTTTACTGCTGGATGAACAAACCCAAAACTTAGTTCATTTTTAAAAAGCACAATTTATTATTTCTCATAATTCTTCAATCTGACCTAAATTCTTCTGTGCAGCTAGTCTGTTCTACATGGACCTCAAGGTGTGGGATCACAAAAGAAGCCTTCTTCATTCTCAAGCTTCGTGCCTCAACTCAAAGAATCACAGTTTGCAACTGACCCATCATTTTTCTCTCCCCACTTGGACTATTCACATGTCTAGCTTAGGCTTCCTGACAGTATGGTAATACCAGACTTCTCACATGGTAGTTGGCTTCCAAGACTACAGAAACTGAAGCAACCAATACTTTAAAAGCTAGGTCCAACAGATGAATGGATCAAGAAGATGTGGTATATATACACAATGGAATACTATGCAACCATCAAAAGAAATGAAATCTTGCCAATAGCTCAATTCTTTTTTGGCATCAAATAATCCATCATCTGGATGTACCACAGTTTATTTATCTATTCACCCCTTGAAGGACATCTTGGTTGCTTCTAACTTTTGACATTCACAAGTAAAGCTACTATAAATGTCCATGTGCAGGATTTTGTATGGGCATAAGTTTTCAAGTCCTTTGGACAAATGCTAAGGAATATTATTGCTAGGTTGAATGGTAGAGTGTGTTTAGTTTTTAAGAAACCACCAAACTCTCTATCGAAGTGAGATACCACTTTGCATTTCCATCAACAATGAATGAAAGCTACTGCTCCACATCCTCACCAGCATTTGGCCTTATCAGTGTTCCAGACTTTGCCCATTCTAATAAGTGTGTAGTAGTATCCCATTGTTGTCTTAATTTGCATTAATTCCCTGATGATATATGAGACAGAGCATATTTTCATATGCCTATTTGTCATCTGTATGTCTGCTTTGGTGAGGTGTCTGTCAAGGTCTTTGGGCCATTTGTAATTGGCTTGCTTATTGAGTTTAAAAGTTCTTTAAATATTTTGGATAACAGTTCTTTATTAGATGTGTCCTTTGAAAACATTTTCTCCCAGTCTATGGCTTATGATCTCATTTTGTTGACATTGTCTTTCACAGAGCAAAAGCTTTAATTTTAGTCAAGTCCAACTTATCAATTATTTCTGTCATGGGTCTAGTCCTTAGTTTTGTATCTAAAAAGCCATCACCATACTCAAAGTCATCTAAGTAGACTTCTCCTATGGAATCTTCTAGGAGTTTTATAGTAATAGCTCTTACTTTTAGATCTATGATCCATTTTGAATTAATATTTGTGAGGAGTGTAAGGTATATATCTAGATTCTTTTTTTTTTTTCATATTTGATGTCCAGTTCTGCCAGCACCATTTGTTGAATACTACTTTTGCCTCATTTCTTTGGCATTGCTCCTTTGCCCAAGATCAGTTGACTAATGTTTATGAACCTGTGTCTGGGCCTCTATTCATTCCACTCATTTCTTTGTCTATTCTTTCTGTAATACCATACTGTCTTGTTTACTATAACTTCATAGCAAATCTTTTTTAAAAATATTTATTTATTTATTTGACAGACAGAGATCACAAGTGGGTGGGGCAGGGGGTGCAAGCAGGCTCCCTGCTGAGCAGAAAGCCTGGTGTGGGGCTGGATCCCAGGACCCTGAAACCATGACCTGAGCCAAAAGCAGGGCTTAACCCACTGAGCAGCCCAGGCACCCCATAGCTAATCTTAAAGTTGGGTAGTGTCAGTCTTCCAGCTTTGTTCTTCACTTTCAAAATTATGTTGGCTATTCTGGGTCTTTTGATTCTCCACATAAACATTAAAGTCAGTTTTTCAATATCCATGATAAAACATGTTGTAATTTTTAATTGAGATTTCATTGAATCCATAGATCAAGTTAGAAAAAATTAACATCTTGACAAGATTGAGTATTCATATCTATAAACATGGAATATTCCTCTATTTATTTAGGTCTTCTTTGACTTCATTCATTGAAGTTTTGTGGTTTTCCTCAGAGAATTTTTATATATTTTGCTAGAGTAACACCTAGATTGTTCATTTTTGGCAGTGCTAATATAAATGGTATTGTGTTCTTAAGTCAAATTCCACTTGTTCTTTGCTGGTATATTAAGAAAGGGGGAGGCGAGGAAAGATGGCAGAGGAGTAGGGGACCCTATTTCAACCAGTCCTTTGAATTGAGCTGCATATCTACCTGACCATTTTGAACTCCCATGAAATCAGCCTGAGATGTAAGAAGATATATCTGGATCTCTACAAACAGAGTATCTCCAGAGGTTGGTCTTGAGGTATGAAACAGGGGAGCCATGATTCTGTAGGCAGATATTGGAAGATAAACAGAAGGGGGGAAGGAGACTCTAAAATCTTGTACTAGAGTGCAAAAGCCTCCCTTGCTGGATACCAGGCACAGACTCACAGACTGATAGTGGCAGGGAAAGGAAATTAGGGCAGACCCCCAGACTAAAACGGAGCTATAGGGGCACATATGCAAACTGTCAGAAGCTTGCGGTTTTAGAAACACAAAGAGCAGAGACATGCCGGGCCCTGGGAACAAGGGCTAGGAGTGCTATTCTGGGTCACACAATCCAGGATGCTACAGTTTTAAGCAGCACAGACAGAAATAGAGATATTATGGCCTGGAGAGCTCAGTGAAGAGCAGACTGCAATCTCTCTGTTCTGAGAAAGAGGTTTGGATATAGTCACTTTTGCTCTGACTTTCAGAAGAGATAAGGAAAGCTACCAGGCAAAGCCACTAGAGAACAAAAGCACCAAAAAATCTGTTTTCACTGAGCCCATCCCCCCTGCAAAGGGGGCAAAGCAACTCTGCCCAACCAGGGTTGCCTGAGTAATAGTGCAGCAGGCCCCTCCCTCAGAAAACAGGCTGGAAGAGCAAGAGGCTGACAACCCTAAGGTTCCTATAAAACATATGCATCTTACTTTGGTTGTGGTCAATAATTTGGACTCTGTATATTCTCTCAACCACCCCTCAACAGAATAACTAAGTAGAGGAATCCCCAAAAAAAGGAAAGAACAAGAGAATGTAGCCTCTGCCACAGCACTAATGGATATGGATATAAATGAGACATCAGAAATAGAATTCAGAGTAACAATTATCAAGACAATATCTAGGCTTGAGGAAATATTAATGACAATATAGAATCTCTAAGGACAGAAATGAGATCTAATCAGGCCAAAATTAAAAATCCTATGAATGAAAGGCCATCTAAACTGCATACTCTGACTGCCAGGGTAAATGAGGCAGAAGAACAAATTAGTGAGCTAGAGGATAAGATGATAGAAAAGAAGGAAACTGAGGCAGCATGGGGAAAAAGAAAAACAAATTAAAACCCAAGGAATAAAACTGAGAAGGATTAGTGACTTGATGAAATGTTCCAGTATCAGAATTACTGGGATTCATAAGGGGGTGGAGAGAGAGAGGTCTAGAAGATATATTTCAGCAAATTATAGCTGAGAACTTCCCTAATCTGGGGAAGGAAACCAGCATTCATGTCCAAGAAGCAGAGAGGACCCCTCCGAAGATCAATGAGAACAGACCAACATCATGACATATAATAGTACAATTTGCAAATCTTAGGTCCAAAGAAATAACCTTAAAAGTGACAAGGGGAAAGAGATATCTTATTACAGAGGGGGGAACATCAGAATAACATCAGACCTGTCCACAGAGACCTGGCAAACCAGAAAGGGCTGGCAAGACCTATTCAGGGTACTAAATGTGAAGAACATATAGGCAAGGATACTTTATCTAGCAAGGCTGTCATTCAGAATGGATGGAGAGACAGGAGCTTCCAAGACCAGCAGAAACTGAAAGAATATGTGACCACCAAGCTGGTACTACAAGAAATATCATATGTTTCTTTTATATTTATATAAAAGAATATATTTATATTTATATTATATATTATATATATAATTATATACATAAATATAATTATATTTACATACTTATATTTCTATAGAATACTTTATTTTTTTATTTTTTGAAACAATTAATTTATTTATTTGACAGTGAGATCACAAGTAGGCAGAGAGGCAGGCAGACAGAGAAGGGGAAGCAGGCTCTCTGCCAAGTAGAGAGCCCAATGCAGGGCTCGATCCTGGGAACCCAAGATCATGACCTGAGCCAAAGGCAAAGGCTCAACCCACTGAGCCACACAGGTGCCTCTCTATAGAATATGTTATATTCTATAAAAGGAGAAAGACCCCCAAGAATGATATAGATCAGAAATTTACAGACAATCTATAGAAACAAGTACTTCACAGGAAATATGATACCAATAAAATCATGTCTTTCAATAATCACTCTCAACATGAATGGCCTAAATGCTCCCATGAAACAGCACAGGATTGCAGATTGGATAAAAAGACATGACCCATCCATATGCTATCTATAAGAGACTCATTTTGAACATAAAGATACATCCAGACTGAAAGTGAAGGCTGGAGAACAATTTTTCATGCCAAAGGACCTCAAAAGAATACTGGAGTAGCAATTCTTCTATCAGACAAATTAGGTTTTAAGCTAAAGACTGTAGTTAGAGATACAGAAGGACACTATATCATTAAAGGGTCTATTCAACAAGAGGATCTAACAATTGTAAATATCTATGACCCCAACATGGGAGCAGCCAACTATGTATGCCAACTGTTAACCAAAATAAAGAGACATATTGATAATAATGTGCTAATGGTAGGAGACTTCAACACTCCACTCTCAGCAATAGACAGATCATCTAAGCAGAAAATCAACAAAGAAACAAGAGCTTTGAATGACACACTGGACCAGATGGATCTCCTAGATATATACAGAACATTCCACCCTAAAACAACAGAATACTTGTTCTTCTCAAATACACATGGAACTTTCTCCAGAATAAACCACATACTGGTCCACAAATCTTAACTGATACCAAAAGATTGAGATTATTCCTTGCATATTCTCTAACCATAATGCCTTGAAACTGGAACTCAATCACAAGAAAAAAATTGGAAGATATTCAAACACTTGGAAGCTAAAGACCATCCTGATTAAGAATGTTTTGATCAACCAGGAAATTCAAGAAGAACTTAAACAATTCATGGAAACCAATGAGAATTAAAACACATCTGTCCAAAACCTATGTAATTGCAAAGATGGTCCTAAGAGGGAAATATATAACCATCCAAGCCTCCCTCAAAAAACAAAACAAAAACAAAAACAAAAACAAAAAAAACCACACACAGAAAAATCCTGAATACACAAATTAACTTTACACCTTAAAGAACTGGAGAAAGAACAACAAATAGAGCCTAAGCCATGTAGAAGAAGAGAAATGATTAAGATTAGAGAGGAGATCAATGAATTAGACACCAGAAATACAGTAGAGCCAATCAATGAAACTAGAAGTTGGTTCTTTAAGGAATTAATAAGATTGATAAACCATTCCAGACTTATTCAAAAGAAAAGAGAAAGGACCCAAATTAATAGAATTATGAATGAAAGGGGAGAGATCACAACTAACACAAAGGAAATAGAAACAATTTTTAGAAATTACCAGCAACTGTATGTCAATAAATTAAGCAACCTGGGAGAAATGGATGCATTCCTGCAATCCTATAAAGTACCAAGACTGAACCAGGAAGAAATTGACAACCTTAATAGACCAATAACCAGTAAGAAGGTTGAAGCAGTGATCAAAAACCTCCCAAAAAAACAAGAGACCAGGGCCTGATGGGTTCCCTGGGGAATTCTACCAAACATTCAAAGAAGAAATAATACCTATTATCCTGAAGCTGCTTTAAAAAATAGAGAGGAAAAACTGCCAAACTCATTCTATGAGGCCAGCATTACTTTGATCCCAAAACCAGGCAAAGACACCATCAACAAGGAAAATTTCAGACCAAGATCCCTGGGGAATATGGATGTCAAAACTCTCAACAAGATCCTAGCTAATAGGATCCAACAGTACATTGAAAGGATTATCCACCACTACCAGGTGATATTTATCTCTGGGGTGCAAGGATGGTTCAACATTTGCCAATCAATCAATGTGATACAACACATAAATAAGAGAAGAGACAAGAATCACATGGTCCTCTCAATTGATTCAGAAAAAAGCACTTGACAAAATATAGCATCCTTTACTGATTAAAACTCTTCAGAGTACAGGGATAGAGGGGACATTCCTCAATTTCATTAAAAAAATCTATGAAAAGCTCACAGGGAATATCGTTCTCAATAGGGAAAAGCTGAGGGCCTTTCCCTTAAGATCAGGAATACCACAAGGATTCCCATTCTCGCCGCTGTTCTTCAACATAGTACTGGAAGTCCTAGCAACAGCAATCAGACAACAAAAAGAAATAAAATGTATTCAAATTGGCAAAGAAGAAGTCAAACTCTCTCTCTTCTACTACACCCCCAAATTACTAGAACTCATACAGCAATTCAGTAAAGAGGAAGGATACAAAATCAATGCACAGAAATCAGTTGCTTTCTTATACACTAACAATGATACTGTAGAAAGAGAAATTGGAGAATTTATTCCATTTACAATAGCACTGTAAACCATAAGATACCTTATAATAAACCTAACCAAAGAGATAAAGCATCTATACTCTAGAAATTACTTATGAAGGAAATTGAAGAAGACACAAAAAGATGGAAAAACATTCCACACTTACGGATTGGAAGAATAAACATTGTTAGAATGTCTGTCCTCCCCAGAACAACCTCTACTTTCACACCATCCTGATCAAAATACCAATGGCATTTTTCAAAGTGCTGAAACAAACAATCCTAAAATTTGTATGGAATGAGAAAAGACCATAAATTGCCAAGGGAAGGATGAAAAAGAAAAACCTGGGGGCATCACGTTGCCTGACTTCAAGCTATATTACAAATCTGTGATCACCAAGACAGCATGGTATTGGCACAAAAACAGACACATAGTCCAGTGGAACAGAATAGAGATTCCAGAAATGGACCCTCACCTCTATGGTCAACTAATCTTCAACAAATCGGGAAAAAATATTCAATAGGAAAAAGAGTCTCTTCAGTAAGTGGTGCTGGGAGAATTGGACAGCTACATACAGAAGAATGAAACTTGACCATTCTTTTATACCATACACAAAGATAAACTCAAAATGGATGAGAGACCTCTCAATGTGAGACATAAATCCATCAAAGTCCTAAAGAAGAACAGAGGTGTTACCTCTTCGACAATGGCTACGGCAACCTCCTTCAAGACACATCTCCAAAGGCAAGGGAAACAAAAGTGAAAATAAACTTTTGGCATTTCATCAAGATAAAAAGCTTCTGCACAGCAAAGGCAACAGTCAACAAAACAAGGAGGCAACCCATGGAATGGGAGACAGTATTTGCAAATGACACCACAGATAAAGGGCTGATATCTAAGATCTATAAAGAACTTCTCAAGCTCAACACCCAAAAAACAGATAATCACATCAAAAAATGAGCAGAAGGCATGAACAGACACTTTTCTAAGGGAGACATACAAATAACTAGGAGACACATGAAAATATGTTCATCCTCATTAGCCAATAGGGAAATTCAAATCAAAACCACATTGAGGGGTGCTTGGGTGGCTCAATGGATTAAAGCCTCTGCCTTCAGCTCAGGTCATGATCCCAAGGTCCTGGGATCAAGCCCTGCATGAGGCTCTCTGCTCAGCAGGGAGCCTGCTTTGTCCTCTCTCTCTGCCTGCCTCTCTGCCTACTTGTGATCTTTTTCTGTCAAATAAATAAAAATCTTAAAAACACACATTGAGATACTACCTTAAACCAGTTAGAATGGCAAAAATTGACAAGGCAAGAAACCACAATGTTGGAGCAGTATGGAGAAAGGGGAACCCTCTTACACTGTTGGTGGGAATGCAAGCTGGTACAGCTACATTGGAAAACAGTATGGAGGTTCTTCAAAAAGTTAAAAATAGAGCTTCTCTATGACCTGGCAATTGCTCTACTGGGTATTTATCCCAAAGATAGAGATGTAGTGAAAAGAAGGGCCACATGCACCCCAATGCTCATAGCAGCAGTGTCATGATAGCCAAACTATGGAAGGAGCCAAGATGCCCTTCAACAGATTAATGAATAAGAAAGATATGATCTTTATAAACAGCAGAATATGACTCAGCCATCAGAAAGGATGAATATCCAACATTTGCATCAACATGACTGGAACTGGAGGAGATTATGCTAAGTGAAATAAGTCAAGCAGAGAAAGCAACGATATGTTTTCACTTATCTGAGGAACATAAAAAATAGCATAGAGGACATTGGGAGAAGGAAGGGAAAAATTAAGGAGGGAGGCTTCACAGGGAGAGATGAACCATGAAAGACTATGGACTCCAGGAAACAAACTGAGGATTTTAGAGGGGATGGGGTGGGGGATGGGTTAGCCTGGTGATGGGTATTAAGGACACCCAGCACTGGGTATTATACACAAACAATGAATCGTGGAACACTACATCTGAAACTAATGATGTACTGCATGGTGACTAACATAACATAATTTTAAAAAGATAGATTTTCATATATTGATTTTGTATCCTACAATCTTATTATAATTGCTTATTAGTCCCAGAAAGGGTTTTTTTTTTTTTCCTGTCAATTCTTCTAAATTTTCTATGTAGGTCATAATGTCATCTGTGAACAAAGAAAATTATATTTTTCTTCCTGACCTGTATACTTTTTTCCTTTTCTTGTCTTATTACATCATCTAGAACTCCCAGTAGTGAAAAGGAGTAGTGAAAAGTGTCATCTTTGCCTTATACCAAATCCTACTGGGAAAATTTTGAGTTTCTCACCATTGAGTATGATGTTAGCTGTAGGGTTTTTATAGATATTCTTTATCAAGTTGAAGAAGTTCCTTTATATTCCTAGTTTTCTGAGACTTTTTTAAAATCGTGAATGGATATTAGATTTTGTCCAGTGCTTTTTCTGCACGTATTGATATCATCAAGTGATTTTTCTTCTTTAGCCTATTAATGTGATGAATTACATTAATTGATTTTCAAAAGTTAGATCAGCCTTGCATACCTGAGATAAAATCCACTTGGTCATGGTATATAATTCCGACGCATCTGCTCTCACGGGTGATGGTCATTTTAACCATCACCCGTGCTTCCCCCAACACACACACACAGACTCTCTCTCTCTCTCTCTCTCTCTCT
>NW_026740024.1:3603-16979 GCF_022355385.1 Mustela nigripes | reverse complement strand
GGAATGTGAGGTTCAGGATTCCAGTTATAGTAAGTCACAGGGATACAAGTACAGCATAGGGAATACAGTCAACGGTATTGTAATAGCATTATGCAGTAAGAGATAGTAGCTACGCTTATGGTAGGCGTGGTGTAACATTCAGAGTTCTTAAATCTCCTGAAACACATCACATTATGTGTCAACTATGCTTCAATTTAAATAAATAAACAAACAAATATACACATGTTAAAGAACAAATTTATGTTATTAGTGGGAATACTGTTCCCAGAGAGGTTAAAAACAATAAGGTCCAACTTTTTCCCTACACAGGTCCTGCCTTATTTAGGGACCTTATGAACCTTCATAAGCACTGAGATACCCAAGAAGAGAGACTGCTATAAAAATAGAGTCCTGGTAGCTGTGCCTCTATTTCCCTATACACCGCCTAATATTTTCTTTCTGTGAGCTCTTAGATCACTCTTTTTCAGGGCTCAGTGGTACCCTCCAAGCTTTTAAATCTTTAGCCTATGAAAGCAGATTCCCAAAACAAGCATAGCTTCAAATGGCCAAGAATAGGAGCCATTTCCTGCTCCTGGAGACAAGCTAAACTGAAAGTCATCCATGTAATCATCTCAATGTAGACATGTTACCAACTACCCAAATGAAGCTCTGTTGCTGATTTGACAGCCAGTCTTAGCCCACCAAACCCTACATGTACATGGGAAAGACATCAAAGAATTAGAAAAAGAGGTGGAGTGAGGAGACCCCTACCTTGGGCCATATATCTGTGTGGTTCAGAATCTCCATCCCCCCTTAGATACTCAAGAGGATCTTAGCCAAGATTGGGCTGGAAGTAGATGATATCACATTCCTATATGCTGTAAAAAGCCTTCCCCATGGCTCAAATGATTTTAAAACCTCTCAACAGCAGGGAGTGGGAAGTCGGGGTACAAGGTGGTGGGTATTATAGAGGGCATGGATTGCATGGAACACTGGGTGTGGTGCAAAAATAATGAATACTGTTATGCTTAAAATAAATAATAAATAAATCTAAAAATAAATAAATAAATAAATAAAAGAGAAACAAAAAGAAAAAAGAAAGAAAGAAAACCTGAAGTATGCTAGTTCATTCAATTAAACAAATCATCAAAAAAAATGCTCGTGATTCTCTTGAACCTTCTATTTTAATATGCTTTTCTAAACAACTCCCAATATCCTGTGTTCTTCATTCCTTCCCATGTGTGTGTGTTCTTCATTTCTGTAATCCATCTTTATCTAACTTATCATATGCCCAAATATTCTGACATCTTTTCTAAAACTCTTATTCCTATCCAGCCCAGTGTTGTTATTCTTGAAAGTTGGCCTCTCCTGCCAATTCCTTCCTTACACACCTTCACTGTGTTCACTAGACCCACTCCCCATCTTTCTATTATTAAAACATTCACCTATTAAGATGAGAAAAAAAGGGGAAACCTGAATGTAAATTTCATTTCTGTCACTTATCATATCCAAATAAGTTACTTTAATCTCTTTTGCATTTCAAATTCTCCATTTAAATAATCACTTGGTGAGGATGTTAAACACAGGTTGTAGTACCAGAGAGTATTTTGATTAGTTCATCTCTAAGATGTCCTAAAAAACCTGAAATTCTATGTGCTTTTGATTTTGTCTACAGAAAAACAGAGAATACTTAGCTGTCAGAAAGGGAAAAAATGGAATAAAAGAAATGCCAAGAAAAGAAGAGAAGAAAGAAAAAAGAAAAAAACAAGAAAAGATTATAGAAAAGTCAACAGAGAAAAGGAAAAAAATCTACAAAAAAAAGAAAAAGCTTCAAGGTCAAGGGAACTAGCCTAAAGGAAAAACTAGACTGGGAACTCAGTAAACAGAGAATCATTTAGAAATATCCTCTAAAGAGATGATAAAATTAATTAACGTATCATGGCTACACCTAAATTACATATACATCACTTCTGGAAAATCATTCATCTCAAGGAAAGCAGACATCTCTATATCTAAGAACTTGCCTGATTAGGTCTTGCTTATATAAAAGCTATGTACTATGGCCATAGGTAATTAGAGCCATCCTAAAATCTTTAACAGTAAAAACAAGAGACTAGTTGCCACTGCACTAATTACCCCTAGTTATCACTAGTTGTCAAATATATTAGGACAAATGCTTGGACTAACCTGGTTTCTTAGGAAAACGCTAAATAAGCAAACACATAACTAAATTACTCTCTGAATTGATCTGACTAGGATCTGTACCTTAACCCCAGTACTGCTGAGGGACAAAAGAATTGATGTGGAAGTCACGCAGGCTGACAGTCAAATCATGGGTCTACTACTCGTTTTGTTTTTGTTTTTTTTTTTTTTACATTAAAGGATTCCTTTATGATACCCTCCTTAAACAGAAACACAATTCAAACATAAACACACTTGTAAAACTCTTTTTCTCTTAATCAAAACTTCACTGACTACCACACTCAGCCACTAGTGGCATTTGGATGCAAAGGTTTCACTTGTGCTAATCTGGACAAGCCAAGGCAGAGACTGATTTGGAGACTTAACAGACACCCCTGCCAGTGGGCTCCTGCTGCTGTTGCTGCTGCTGCTGCTGCTTCCAGACAGCGCTGGTGGCATCTACTTAGGTTTTCTGCTTACAGCTTCAGCTGGAAGGTTTGCATATTTGTAGTGGTTTCCGAATGGCCTCTTCATTGATAAAGGAAGGCTGAGATTCTGATTTCAGGGCAGCTGGAGCACAGTCTCTTGAAGTCACTTCCAAAGTATCACTTTTGGATTTAGGTTTCTTCTCCTTTTTTTCAACTGGGGATTTTACCTTCACTTCTTTCTTTTTAATTTCTTCCACTTTATTTTCTCCCAGAGTGAAGTTCGCATCATCATCTTCTTCTTTCTCCCTAAAATCAGACTCATCCTCAGACTCTCCACCAGCGGTTCAGAGTCCTCAGCACTACCGCCATCACTGCCTTCCGAAAGAATCTTCCTCTGTTGTACCACAGCTTTTATTTTTTTTTAATTTATTTATTTGACAGAGAGAGATCACAAGTAGGCAGAGAGGCAGGCAGAGAGAGAGAGGAGAAAGCAGGCTCCCCGGTGAGCAGAGAGCCTGATGCGGGACTCGATCCCAGGACCCTGAGATCATGACCTGAGCAGAAGGCAGCGGCTTAACCCACTGAGCCACCCAGGCGCCCTGTACCACAGCTTTTGATGCTGTTTTTCTTTTTCCTTGAGCACCGCACACATCATCTTCCTCGGTAAACTTATCCAAATCTAAATCATCACTGGCTACACTGCAATCGGAGAGATGGGGAGCCTTAGTCATTGTCCCAATTTCGCTGATGCCATATTTTTTTTTGGTGCTTGTAGCTTGAGCCTCTCCCACATCAATGGTGACCGTTGGAAGTTCCTTCACTGATAAAGCTAGCACCACTTCTAAGTCTTGCTGGTAGAGTTCGTCACCTAAAGCCATCCTTTTTTAGGGGTTTTCTCTTATAGTGGGATATCTTCTTTCTGGAGATTCTTCAGTTTAGGTTTCCTTGTTTCTAGTATTAATAACTCTTTTGGTGTTGTTCTGGGCTTCTTATTCAAAGGTGTGGTTGCGGAAACAAAGTCATCATCGCTGCCAGAATTTTCAAACTGTGAGTAACTGACTAGCTTCCTATGCCTCACGGGGGGCACCATGGCCCCCTCCAAGACCGAAAATTCACAGCGTTCAAGCTCTTGTTAGCAGCAGTGGTGGTTTCTGGGTCTGCTACTCTTTAACTATAGAATCATAGGTCAATTAATCAGTGTTCCTGAACCACAGCTGACTAATTAATAAAAAAAATAGGCTGTAACAGCACATCTACTTTGAGATGCTATTGTAATGACTATGTAAGTAATAAATGTCAAGCACATAATATAGTGCCTAGCACACAGTAGAACTCTCAACAAATGCTTTTCTCTGCATTCCCTTGTTAACACAGAATTTGTAAAAAAAAAAAAAAAAAAAAAAAAAAAAAAAAATCCTACCTGATTATAAAGTCTTCTTCAGAAGTATTATTCACTGCTAAAGAAAAAAGCAAAATACATTTTAAATAAACAACAGAAAAATACAGAATATTCAAAGTCTAAGACTGATGTTGTGTTAAAAAGTATTCTTCGGGACCATACCTGGCAACCACACTGGAGTGAATATTAATTATACTATTGGTAGGCAGTTAACTCGCTAAGAAATCTTACTTTCTCCTCTACATTTACCAAATGGAAGAAAAGAATGGTATTTATCAGAATTTGATACCTACAAGTGGATGTTTATAATGACCACAATTTTAACCAAACCCTTGAGACTGACAGAAAATGGTGTCATTAGCAGAATCATCATCATAGACTGACAATGTCAGGATTCTTCTGGATTCTTCAGGACTTTTCACTATGAGGCGCAGTTAAAAGAGACTATACTTATTTTGCTGTAACACACAGAACTTCTCCAGATCTCCAGCAGGGGCTGTTAAGTTTGGGGTGAAACACCTCATCACAAAGTTTGGTCTACAGCCACTCTACTTTGCAGCATGGCAAAACATAGCAAACAGACTCTCTCTGGCCTTATTTCCAATTGCAAGGTAAGTATGAAAGCTTTTAGTGATTTTAGTGATTCTGGTTCTCTTGAGATGACCTAGTTTCATTGCTGGAGAGTCTATTTGGATCCACCTCTTAGACCAGAATGGTACCAATGATTTGGCTAGGTAGCAGGATATGATGTCATTGTTCTCAACATTCCCCACTATGTGACAAACGTCTGTAGAAATCACACTTTTTCAGTCTGTAAGGCATATGTCATCAGATCCTACACTGATGAACATAACAAAGGACAAAGATTATCTTGAATCACTATATTCAATTACCTTGGAATTTTAGTTTTTAAAAAATTCAAGAAGATATCCACTGTATGATTGCAACTATATGACATTCTGGTAAAAGTAAAACTTTTTAAGTTAGGAGTTAAGGGTTGCAGCAAGGGGAACAGGCACAGCACAGAGAAATGTTAAGGCAGTGAAACTATTCTAGATGATACCACATGATAGATACATGTCATCACACATTTGTTAAAACCCATAGAATGTACAACACCAAGAATGAACCCTGATGTAAATTATGGACTGTGGACAATAAAGATGAGCTAATATAAATATAACAATGTACCACTGTGGTTCAGGATGTTGACAACAAGGAAGGCTATGCATGTAGAGGAACATGCGGTAAATGGAAACTCTCTGTACTTTCTGCTATATTGCACAATGAACTTGAAAATGCTGTAAAAAATAAGGCCTATTTACTGTGAAGGAAAAAAACAAAAGGTATCCATTGAGACTGCTAAGTGTTGGTACAAACCAGGTGATTTATCAAGTACTTATTACTTGATTTCCTTCCGGGAACCAGAATTTTGATATATGCTAGGGAGAAGATGCCTACATGATTATCACTTAAAGAAAATTTCAGGCACTGAGTATCTATAAGATTCTTGTATTGGCAGACAACATCTCACACGAGTTGTCATGATTTGATGCTGGAGGAATTAAGCACACCCATAGGCAGAGGATTCTTAGAAGCCTGCACTTGGCTTCCTCTAGACTTCACTCCAGGCACCTTTTCTCTGCTGATTTTGCTTTGTATCATTTCACTGTAATTAACCCACAGACATGCGTACAAATATGCTGAGACATGCGAGTTCCTCCAGTGAATAACCAAATCTGGGTGTCATTTGGGGAGCCTCTAATACCGATGCATTATATGCAATTTTTATGATTAAGGTTGATGTTTTAAGACACGATTACAGTTAGAAGGTTATTTCACAGAACACCTTTCCTTGAATCTGTTTTTATTACTATTTGCCTGGGAGACTGCTGTATTTCTATATCCATTTGAATAAAGGCATAAAAGGAATCGATGAAATAATTTCAGAAAATGTGAAACAAGCAACAATCATATTTTAATTGGGAAAAAAAAAAGAGAATTCTGATGATTACCAATATGTCCTACAGTATAAAAGTTCCTATAAAAAAAACTAAAAGGTCAAATAAATTTTCTGCAACTAAATAGGGCTTAATTCACTTCTATTGTAGTTATGAATTGATAAGGTAACTGGGATAATTATAGAAAAATATATAACTATCATATACAGTATAATAACACACTATTGGTTATAGAGTTTTTTTCTTTCCACTCATTTTCTTAATTTCTTATAGAATTAGAAACAGTTCACCTATTAAAGTCAGTTGTTGACAAACTGCTCAAAAACTCAGAAATACTACAGTCAAAATGTAGGATGAGTTATCCACTCCAGCCTGAAAATAGTGGATTTGATCATTAGAGATCAACAGAACTCATTTGGGGGAAAACAAAGTGAGTTATCTTATATACATAGGTGGTTAAAAACTTGTCAATCTAATTGGCCACATATTCTTGTTAAGGCACAGTTTACCAATTTCTGAAAAAATACAAAAGCATGTCACATTAAAACTGTTATCAGGCTAAAATTTCCGATAATCCAGAAAATGCTTTCAATCTTGGCTAAACATCATCACTAACTCTGTCACTGTGGTACAGGTACAAAGAATTTTACCATAAGAAACAACAAAATATGAAATACATTTTAAATGGGGTAGCCTATTACCTTTGAAGGAAATTACATATGGTAGAAATATGTTCCAATAGTGATAGATTCCAAGACAGTTTTCCTTAGTGCTTTCTTTACAGATGAAATTCTTTTGGACTTCATCAAAATCAAAAGCTTCTGCACAGCAAAGGAAACAGTCAAAAAAACAAAGAGGCAACCCATGGAATGGGAGAAGATATTTGCAAATGATAGTACAGACAAAAGGTTGATATCCAGGATCTATAATGAACTCCTCAAACTCAACACACACAAAACAGACAATCACATCAAAAAATGGGCAGAAGATATGAACAGAGACTTCTCCAATGAAGACATACAAATGGCTATCAGATACATGAAAAAATGCTCATCATCACTAGTCATCAGGGAGATTCAAATTAAAACCACATGAGATATCACCTTACACCAGTTAGAATGGCCAAAATTAACAAGACAGGAAACAACATGTGTTGGAGAGGATGTGGAGAAAGGGGAACCCTCTTACACTGTTGGTGGGAATGCAAGTTGGTGCAGCCTCTTTGGATAACAGTGTGGAGATTCCTCAAGAAATTAAAAATAGAACTTCCTATGACCCTGCAATTGCACTACTGGGTATTTATCCCAAAGATACAGATGTCGTGAAAAGAAGGGCCATCTGTACCCCAATGTTTATAGCAGCAATGGCCACGGTCGCCAAACTGTGGAAAGAACCAAGATGCCCTCCAACGGATGAATGGATAAGGAAGATGTGGTTCACATACACTATGGAGTATTATGCCTCCCTCAGAAACGATGAATACCCAACTTTTGTAGCAACATGGACGGGACTGGAAGAGATTATGCTGAGTGAAATCAGTCAAGCAGAAAGAGTCAATTATCATATGGTTTCACTTATTTGTGGAGCATAACAAATAGCATGGAGGACATGGGGAGTTAGAGAGGAGAAGGGAGTTGGGGGAAATTGGAAGGGGAGATGAACAATAAGAGACTATAGACTCTAAAAAACAATCTGAGGGGTTTGAAGTGGCGGGGGGGTAGAGGTTGGGGTACCAGGTAGTGGGTATTAGAGAGGGCACAGATTGCATGGAGCACTGGGTGTGGTGCAAAAATAATGAATACTGTTTTTCTGAAAATAAATAAAAAATAAATTTAAAAAAATGAGCAGTAAAAGTAGAGATATCAGAAGAAGGCAAATGAAAGAGGATGGAGAGAGACAGCACTAACAAAAATAGTCCAGTACTGACATTTTTTACTGACACAGAATCCCTGGCAAGTGAGAACTAGTATAGTCAGCATATCACCTTATATTTCCTCCTTGATATTATACTAATTTTCTGCAATAAAATACTTAGAAGAGGTCAGTTTCTCCCAAACTGCTGGTCTATGTAAAGTATTTCTGATCAAAATTTAAAACTGTCAAAATACAGCTGCATCGTGATTCCATTTCAGAGATAGGGCCTAACTGTGGCTTCCTGCCTAATGCTTCCAGATTTTGGTCCTAGTATTCATCCAGGAGAATGTACCAGGGACTTGAAGAAAAGCTCAAGTACCTCTACACAAAAAAGGTAAGAAAGACAACACTTTTCCTCACACTCGACCCCTAGGTTTTGACAATTATGGGAAAATGTTGGCCAGTCTACTCACCAGGCTAGACCATTTCCCCTTGACCCTGTCCAGGTAGATACTGCAGTTAGAAAAAGTTAGGGAGGACCTTACTTGATGTGTTATTATTCCATATTTGGACACAGAATGTACCAGTCACATAAATAACAGACCTTACAACTCAAAAATGGTTCTTTTACCATTTTTGGTAAGAACTTTTAAAAGTTAAATCCAACTTTTTTTAGTGATTTTATTTGATACAATTAATACTCCATGAAATTTTTTTTCAAAAATTTCAACAACATTTCCTCTAATTCCTCTCCTAAGTTTCCCCAGCCACTTCTCAGTCTTCTCTACCAAGTCTTACACCTCCATCCACACTTTATATATTGGTATTCCCAGGCTTTGTTCACTGGCCTTCGTCTGTTTCTATATGTTTTCCATCATGGACAAGCTCAATCTTTGTCCAAGCTATGACTTTGCCTAATAATTCTAATCAGTTTATTTCAAATAAGCACCTCCAAACTTGATGCTCTATCTCCAGCTAGAAACTCCTAGTATTCAATTATCCAATTACTGAAAATATACTACATGGATATTCCATCAAATTCAACATATACAGAAAATACCTGGTCTTCCCTATTCCCACTGCACTCCAATAAAGTCCTACTCATTCTTCATGGCCAGTTTAAATGTTAGTGCACAACCTGGAAATGTATGACTCTTCTAAGATTTCTTCTTCCCCCTCCCCCTTTTTTAAGATTTTATTTATTTATTTGACAGAGAGACACAGCGAGAGAGGGAACACAAGCAGGGGGAGTGGGAGAGTGAGAAGCAGGCTTCCCATGGAGCAGGGACCCCAATGTGGGGTTTTAGACCAGGACCTTGGGATCATGACCTGAGCTGAAGGCAGCTACTAAATAACTGAGCCACCCAGGCATACCCCTCTCTCCTCTTTCTACATTCAATAATCATGAAACTGTGTTAACTATACTTCTTTTCTCTCATTGATTTATATTTCCCCTGCCACTGCCCTACACAAACATGAGCTCCTAACTGATGACTTCCAGAAGAAAAAAAAAAAGCCACCAACTAATATTGTTATTTATTAAATGAATAAAAAGCTTTTAAGCAAAACAAATGAGAAAGGGGGCACCTAGGTGACTCAGCTAAGCATCTGCCTTAACCTCAAGTCATGGTCTCAGGGTCCTGGGATCAAGCCCCATACCAGGCCCCCTGCTCAATGGGGAGTCTGCTTCTCCCTCTCCCTCTGCCCCTCTGCCCCACTAGTGCTCTCTCTCAAATAAATAAAATCTTTTGAAAAGTTTTAAATTTTTAAAAAATCAGAAAGATAAGGCCTAGAAAAAGAACAACATTGTAAATTGAATAAATTGAGCCTCCTGACTTTTTCAGTATAGAGGAGTAAACATTTCATAATGGACTGATACTAGATGAAGGAAATATAAGCCTCCTTTATCTTCCAGTCTCTTTACATGTTTTTTTTTTCAATCTATCCTCCACATGAGGGGTGACCAAACTATGGCCACAGGCCAAGTCAGACCAGTCACGTGCCTGTGCCCCCATAAAACTTTATTTACAGAACCAGATGGTTGGCTCTTGCTATTCACCTACGTATTGCTACAGCTGCTTTCACACTATAGTGGTCTTTGTAGTTGAAAAACCACAGGGCCTAAAATATTCACTATCTTGCCCTTTAGAGAAAAAGCTTGGTGATCACTATTTTGTGCCACAACCAGAAAGCCCTAATTCAAATCTAATCTTGTTACCCTTCTGCTTCACATTCTCCAGTGAGTCTCTGCATCAAGTACTGCTGGCTCCCTCCCCAATAACGATGCCATAGTCTTCATTCTTGCTGGAAAACCACAACTTTATTTGGATATTTATTGTCCCAAACATGAAGAAGGTGGCCTTACCCCAGCTTCAAAAGGAAAAAGGATTATTCTAAGCTAATCACAGTACCTGGTTTACCAGTGGCTGGTTTAGGAACAAGCATGTGATATAACCAAGCTTATGAGATGTTAGAGGAAAGTTGCTGCAAGCCTCTGAGTTTTCTTCCTATTTAAAAGAAACATATAGGGGTGCCTGGGTGGCTCAGTTGTTAAGCATCAGCCTTCGGCTTGGGTCCAGCCCCACATCAGGCTCTCTGCTCAGCAAGAGGCCTGCTTCTCCCTCTGCCGCTTCCCCCTGCTTGTATTCCCTCTCTGTCTGTCTCTCTCTGTCAAATAAATAAACAAAATATTAAAAGAAAAGAAAAGAAACATATAAAAACAGTCCTTCCAGTCACTGGATATTGTCATGTGAGAATATGCCTCGAACTGTTGCTTATTAGCCAATCAGGAAAGGGCATAGAAAATATTGCCAACCTCAAAACTAAAAAGAGACAACTGGGATCCTGGAGACATCACTGATCCATCAAAACAATTCTGGTTCCTACTGTTTTAATCACTGTTTTGTTTGGTTTGCTTTTTTTAGATTTATTTATTTGAGAGAGAGTGAACGCATACTAGAGAGAGTGCACGAATGGGAGAATGGCAGAGGAAGAGAATCGTCAAGCAGACTCCATGCTGAGCACGGAGCCCTGTGGGATGTGGGGCTTGATCTCATGACCCATGAAACTGTGACCTGAGCTGAAATTAAGAGTCAATGCATAATGACTAAGCCACCCAGATGGGCCCGTTTTATTCACTATTATAAGTCACCTGTTAATTTGCAGCTAAAAGCATTCGACCTGATAAATTTCCCAAGGTCTACAGGGTAAGATCTACACCTTTCCATGGTACTGAAAAACTTTCTTTAGCTTGCCTTAGCTAAGTATTCACTCATTCCAACCATTCCATAGCACACTTTCTGCACCAGCAAAACTGAACTGCTCGTGAGTGCTCTGAGCAGTGTATGAGTCACAATATCCAGTGACTCATAAATCTGAGCGTCCGCACTGCTGTTCCCTCTGCAAAACATGTAATCTTGATGGACGTTCCTCCTGCCAAACATGGTTCTTCTGCTTATTTACCTGGCAAACTTACTACTCAGTCTGCATACTATCGACTTACATATTAAATACCAATAAAAACATAGCAATGAGAATTATAAACATTAGGGGACTCTGGCACATACTAAGCATGGAATAAACTAAATAATAAAAATAAAGTAGTAAAAATAGAGTAAATAATAAAAATGACAATGATAATAACAAACTCCTGGAGGGCAAGGATTGTTTTTTGAATGTTTGTATTCTACATCAGAGTAACAGTAGCTAAAAGACACTTGATAGTTATTTGCTAAGTGAACAAATGAAAATGAGTAAATTGCAAAACCGAACCAACCTACAGATTTTCTTTGATAAAAGTCTACTAAATTAAATGTTTCTTCATGCATTTCAGATTGTATAATGCACTAGGTGCCACATCTAGGAAGCAATGGTAGCATTTTTGTTATTGTGAACCATTTTTGTGCTTTTATTATAATCTGTTGAGCCTCAGTTGCCCCATTTGAATTTTTATTATGATAATCTCTTTACTAATGGCAACAGAGTATCATGTTCTAACAAAATTACACTATCCTGGGGCGCCTGGGTGGCTCAGTGGGTTAAAGCCTCTGCCTTCGGCTCGGGTCATGATCCCAGGGTCCTGGGATCAAGCCCTGCATTGGGCTCTCTGCTCAGCAGGGAGCCTGTTTCCCTTCCTCTCTCTGCCTGCCTCTCTGCCTACCTGTGATTTCTCTCTGTCAAATAAATAAATAAAATCTTTTTTAAAAATTACACTATCATGACAATTATGCAACAAACAGAAGAAAATATTGTTCTAATAAAGTCAACATATCTCATTCTCTTTTACTAATGAGAAATTAGTAAATAGTTGTTAATGGTGAGATCTTGTTGATACAACAATATGTAAAACAACCTATGCTTCTCAAGGCGTTTCTTTTCTGATTTCTATACCATAGACGGTCACCTTTAAAGAAAAAAAAAAAACAGTTTCACTGGTATTTCTGCATACTAGCTAAGTTTTCCAGTTCGTATTTTTTGCCATTTCCTTATGGTACCAGGAATGTATTGTAGAGTTCCCACTTTTAAGGATAGCTCCTTTTTTAATGAGACAAATCAGTATGTAATAATATTTATTAAATGTAATTCACTTGTAAAAATTAAAAGATCCATTTTCATAACAAGTTCAATTTGTTTTAATATGCTTAAAGAGGAAGTATAAAAGATACTAACTTAAAAATCTTTCTCTTATTTACACAATGATATAAGGGATTTTAGGGGTCATGACTATAATAATGAATTTCTTTTCAGACAATAATGCCTTATATTTTAAATTGCCTACAATTAAATTCCTTTTTTGTTGTTGTTCACACTGAGGTACTTTTTTTTAATTATGTTCAGTAGCCAGCATATACTACATCGTAAGTTTCGGATGTAGTGTTCAATGATTAATTAGCTGCGTATAGGGCGCCTGGGTGGCTCAGTGGGTTAAGCCGCTGCCTTCGGCTCAGGTCATGATCTCAGGGTCCTGGGATCGAGTCCCGCATCGGGCTCTCTGCTCAGTGGGGAGCCTGCTTCCTCCTCTCTCTCTGCCTGCCTCTCTGCCTACTTGTGATCTCCCTCTGTCAAATAAATAAATAAAATCTTTAAAAAAAAAAAATTAGCTGCGTATAACACCGAGTGCTCATCACAACACATGCCCTCCTTAATACTCCTCACCCAGTTCCCCCATACCCCAAGCCCCTCCCTTTCATAACCCTCAGTTTATTTCCTGGAGTCCGGTCTCTCTCATGGATTTGTTCCTATTGTTCATGACAGTATTTAAATTCTTAAATAATTCTGAATACTGGACTATAAAGAAAGATACTAATGCCCTTCAAGGGATGAATGGATGAGGAAGATGTGGTCCATATACACTACGGAGTATTATGCCTCCATCAGAAAGGAAGAATACCCAACTTTTGTAGCAACATGGATGGGACTGGAAGAGATTATGCTGAGTGAAATAAGTCAAGCAGAGTCGGTCAATTATCTCATGGTTTCACTTATTTGTGGAGCATAACAAATAGCATGGAGGACATGGGGAGATAGAGAGGAGAAGGGAGTTGGGGGAAATTGGAAGGGGAGGTGAACCATGAG
>NW_026740024.1:0-3503 GCF_022355385.1 Mustela nigripes | reverse complement strand
TATGGTTTCACTTATTTGTGGAGCATAACAAATAGCATGGAGGACATGGGGAGATAGAGAGGAGAAGGGAGTTGGGGGAAATTGGAAGGGGAGGTGAACCATGAGAGACTATGGAATCTGAAAAACAATCTGAGGGTTTTGAAGGGGCGGGGGGTGGGAGGTCGGAGACCAGGTGGTGGGTATTATAGAGGGCACGGATTGCATGGAGACACTGGGTGTGGTGCAAAAATAATGAATACTGTTATGCTGAAAATAAATAAAAAATAAATTTAAAAAAAGAGAGAGGCTGTCTTTTTTCCACTGTGTATTTTTTCCTCCTTTGTCGAAGATTATTTGCCCATAGAGTTGAGGGTCCATATCTGGTATCTCCACTCTGTTCCACTGGTCTATGTGTCTGTTTTTATGTCAGTACCATGCTGTCTTTGTGATCACAGCTTTGTAGTAAAGCTTGAAATCAGGTAATGTGATGCAGCCAGTTTTTCTTTTCTAACATTTCCTTAGCAATTTGGGGTCTCTTCTGATTCCATACAAATTTTAGGATTATTTGCTTCAGGTCTTTGAAATATACTGGTGGAATTTTATTCGGAATGGCTTTCTGATTGCTCGAGGCAGTATAGACATTTTAAAAATGTTTATTCTTCCTATCCAAGAGCATGGAATGGTCTTCCATTTTTTTGTGTCTTCTTCGAGTTCTTTCATGAGTGTTCTGTAGTTCCTTGAGTACAGATCCTTTACCTCTTTGGTTAGGTTTATTCCCAGGTATCTTATGGTTTTTGGTGCTATAGTAAATGGAATCGATTCTCTAATTTCCCTGTCTGTGTTTTCATTATTAGTGTATAAAAAAGCCACTGATTTCTGTACATTGACTTTGTATCCTGCCACGTTACTGAATTGCTGTATGAGTTCTAGTAGTTTGGGGATGGAGTCTTTTGGGTTTTCCATATAAAGTATCATGTCATCTGCGAAGAGAGAGAGTTTGACTTCTTCATTGCCAATGTGGATACCTTTTATTTCTCTTTGTCTGATTGCTGTTGCTAGGACTTCTAATACTATGTTGAACAAGAGTGGTAAGAGTGGGCCTCCTTGTCGTGTTCCTGATCTCAACGGGAAGGCTATGAGCTTTTATTTTATTGAGCTTTTATTCAATTTTTATTTTATTGAGATTTTATTCAATTTTATTGAGGATGATATTTGCTGTGGGTTTTCCATAGATAGGTTTTATGAAGTTGAGTAATGTTCCCTCTCTCGCTGTACTTTGAAGCGTCTTAATCAGGAATGGATGCTGGATTTTGTCAAATGCCTTTTCCTGCATCAATTGCGAGGACCATGTGGTTCTTCTCTCTTCTATTATTGATTTGCTCTATCACATTGATTGATTTGCGAATGTTGAACCATCCTTACAACCCAGGGATGAATCCCACCTGGTCATGGTGGATAATCGTTTTAATGTGCTGTTGGATACTATTTGCTAGGATCTTGTTGAGAATCTTAGCACCCATAATCATCAGTGATATCAGTCTGAAATTCTCCTTTTTTGGTGGGGTCTTTGCCGGCTTTGGGGATCAGGTTAATGCTGGCTTAAAGACAGTCTCTTCAATAAATGGTGCTGGGAGGGATGCCTGGGTGGCTCAGTTGGTTAAGCAGCTGCCTTTGGCTCAGGTCATGATCCCAGCATCCTGGGATCAAGTCCCACATCAGGCTCCTTGCTCAACAGGGAGCCTGCTTCTCCCTCTGCCTCTGCCTGCCATTCTGTCTGCCTGTGCTAGCTCTCTCTCCCTCTCTTTCTGATAAATAAATTAAAATCTTTAAAAAAATAAAATAAATGGTGCTGGGAAAATTGGACAGCTATATGTAGAAGAATGAAACTCAACCATTCTCTTACATAGTACACAAAGATAAACTTGAAGTGGATAAAAGACCTCAACATGAGACAGGAATCCATCAGAATCCTAGAGGAGAACATAGGCAGTAACCTCTTCAACACTGGCCACAGCAACTTCTTTTAAGATATGTCTCCAAAGGCAAAGGAAACAAAAGTGCAAATGAAATTTGGGGACTTCATCAAGATCAAAAGCTTCTGCACAGCAAAGAAAACAGTCAACAAAACAGAGAGGCAACCCACGGAATGGGAGAGGATATTTGCAAATGACAGTACCCAGGATCTATAAAGAACTTCTCAAACTCAACACACACTAAACAGATAACCATATCAAAAACTGGGCAGAAGACATGAACAGACACTTCTCCAATGAAGACATACAGATGGCTATCAGACACATGAAAAAGTGTTCATCATCACTAGCCATCAGGGAGATTTAAATTAAAACCACATTGAGATACCACCTTACACCAGTTAGATTGGCCAAAATTAGCAAGATAAGAAACAACATGTGTTGGAGAGCATGTGGAGGAAGGGGAACCTTCTTCCACTGTTGGTGAGAATGCAAGTTGGTGCAGCCACTTTGGAGAACAGTGTGGAGTTTCCTTAAGAAATTAAAAATAGAGCTTCCCTATGACCCTGCAATTGCACTACTGGGTATTTACCCCAAAGATACAGATGTCATGAAAAGAAGGGCCATCTGTACCCCAATGTTCATAGCAGAAATGGCCACAGTCACCAAACTGTGGAAAGAACCAAGATGCCCTTCAATGGATGAATGGATAAAGAAGATGTGTCCATATTCACTACGGAGTATTATGCCTCCATCAGAAAGAATGAATACCCACCTTTTGTAGCAACATGAACGGGACTACAAGAGATTATGCCAAGTGAAATCAGTCAAGCAGAGAGAGTCAGTTATCACATGGTTTCACTTATTTCTGGAGCATAACAAATAACATGGAAGACATGGGGAGATGGAGAGGAGAAGGGAGTTGAGGGAAATTGGAGGGGGAGATGTACCATGAGAGACTATGGACTCTGAAAAACAATCTGAGGGTTTTGAAGGTGCAGGGGATGGGAGGTTGGGGGATCCAGGTGGTGGGTATTATGGAAGACACATATTGCATGGAGCACTGGGTGGGGTGCTTACACAATGAATTCTGTTACACTGAAAAGAAATTTAAAAAATAATAGAAAGATATTAAGAAAGAAAAAAAAAATAGGGGCCCCTGGGTGGCTCAGTTGGGTAAGCATCTGCCTTCAGCTCAGGTCAAGATCCCTGGACCCTGGGATTGAGTCCCACATTGGGCTCCCTGCTCAGTGGGAAACCAGCTCCTCCCTGTCCCTCTGCCTGTGCTCTCTCACTTTCTCTCTCTCTGTGTCAAATAAGTAAAATCAAGAGGTGGGGGAGAGAAAGAGAAAGAAAGCAAGAAAGTGAACTTAACAATTTACACTTACGGTTTTGGGTGTTTTTTTTTTTCCCACTGTTCTTTCATTATCAAAACTTTTTTACTCTGACTTCATCTATGTGACCACCAAAAGTACTTCACTCTGAAAAGTCTTACCTGGATTGTTATTTTGCGAAAAATTTTTAAGTCTTTCTTCTGTATGTTTGGCAATT